>NW_027282002.1:0-179853 GCF_046629955.1 Centroberyx affinis
TTAATGATTAAAAATCTTCGCTTTCTCCTTTTCTTCTGACGGAGACGACTACATCTTATTTCAAGAAGATGGCGAGGAAAATAATAAAACCAGCCAATACTAAGAGAGTGATAGTTGTTTGTCCTTTGGGAAAAGGCTAAAGAACAACCCAATCATCTCCCACAGATACTTTACAAATGAGTTTGTAATCTGGTAAGACTTCCGATGAGTCATTCAGGTTTGTTTTCAGTAGCCTTGACAAACAGCTTGCGCAAAAGCCCTGACCAGCGCTGGTGCAGGACCTACAGGATCTTTCGTGAAAAGATGAATAGCATTACCAATTATTATGCAGGAGAGCAAATCACATAATTAGAGCAAATTGCAATACTTCAAGCTTGCTATGAGAGGTCAATCAAAATGTTCCACCCCCAGGTGCCAGGGAAAAAAATAATAATTTTGGGCTATTTTGAGGAGGAATTTCTCTTCGGCACATTTTTTTTGTGATTTTTTTTTTGGCCTCTATCATTTCCTTTGGAGCACCTTGAAGTCACAGTGAAACCGCATTTTGAGAGCATCTTGCTTCATTAATGTGATAACAGGATATTGGGGCGGGTCATAACGAGGGGAGGGATTATTCAATAGTGTAAACCAATGGGATATCAGTTAGGGATAGAAAGGCAGTTTTACTTAATGGGAAAGGCATAAATAGTCCAATAAGTATGGCATGAAAAGTCATTTTTCATTTAAGGTTTGCTATATCTCTCAACTCAAAAAAGTTAGTTTTCACTCCATCAAGTCATCAAAAAAAAGGAAGGGGAGCTGAATTTCATATTCATTCCAAAGACTCTCTTGGAGATGTGATGTAGATATATAAATTATAGACTGGCCTCAAAGTTAGAGTTGAGTCTCACCACATTATGATAAAGAAGTGCACATCCTTTTTTATTTCACTGCCTGAAGTGAGCTTCCACTTTGAACGCCGAGCTGCAATGATCTCTTGATGTGGCTAAAAGGGCTGTCATGTGACACTGGCAATAACACAGCGAGTCTAAATAGAAACCGCGTTGAAAGGTGCCTCTGATATCGCTCTTTAGTTATATAGATGACATTTTACACTGACAGGCCGACCAGCAGATAGAATTATTACATTAAATGACATAATACAACATATGACAGAGGAATACTCCTTCCATGCTACTATAAATGCGGTGTCAGTCTGTTTGTTCAAACAAGCTGGACCTGACATTGATGTAAATTAGATGTTCCTTCTCGCCCAAACAAGCTCAAAATGGTGGTACATTCCAATAAAGCGAAGAAAAGCAATTCTGTGGTCTGCTGTATATCACGCTGCTTTCATCTCCGCAGGCTCTGCCATTCAACACTCGCTTTTACATTAAATATAGCAGCGCGGGCTTGCAAATAAACACCAGTCCTGATGATTTGAAGAAAAAAAAAAAAAATACAAAGATAACTCACATAGGCGTACAGTGAGCGTGTCATTGTATGCATGTCCAGTAAGGCAGCCAATTGTGAGAAGCCATGCATTGTATGTGACAGAGGAGCCATTTTCTGCCTGTGAAGAGTGTTGATGCATGGGTCAGGACCCCTCCCTGATAGTTTCACCACCCTAGGAAATTATTTTTTTCCCCATGACCCAGAAAGAAAAAAATGGCAGAATAAGGTTTCCTACACCAGTTGAGCAGTTGAACATGGCGCATTATCACCTAAATACGATGCAGTAGGCGGAATATGCTGCAAGAGCAGGGCTTTCCGGGATACGGAGAAGTGAATTATAGCTATGAAGAGTGTAGAAAAACAGCTGAAACGAGTCAAATGCTTCTTACTGGTCATGTGCAATTTGTCATCACCATTCTCTCTGAGGCCAATTTCCATTCTGTGGTCAGTTGCTCAATATTGCAGCCTGATGAAATCCCATGCAGTGGGCTTCAGCAGCTGTTAAAGACCAAAATCCAATCGACATCATGACAACCGAACCTATCTTCCAGGTAGATGAGTCTGCGCTGTTATCGAACCCGCTGCACACTGAGGCTTTTGTATTTGCAATTAGGATTAGATTCATGTGGGGTTTTGAAGTTCCAATGCTGATAGGTTTTCATGCCAAAACTTACAAGTATTCAATGTTTCCACCAAAGCCTCTGAAACAACATTTAGGTCATCATGGGACACTAAAACTCTCCACCGAAACTCAGACTAATGATATTCTTTTAGGCTTAGGAGCTCTTCAAGGCAGAGTGACCAATCCCACCTATTCAATGGTAAGAAACACTCTGGAATAGATTACTGCCTTTAAATGAAGAATGAATTTATGAAACACAGAATTCATAAAATGTGCAAAAGAAAATCAAATTTCATTGTGTTTTAATGTAGCTGTGGTCAGGGAGGAACTTCCATCATATAGGCGGTGGATGACATGACTGGTTGATATCTGATATTTAATGAAAGGCCAATATCGGCCAATATCGGTCTAACCCTAGTCAACAGTGTGTAGTTCCATCTTCCACTAGCTGTCTTTACTATACAAAAAATCCAACTGCCCTCAAAAGTATTTTTACAGCACAAATATTACAACTTACCATTTTACTAAATGAACACAGATGATGGGTGGGTGCCGCATGTATCTAATATCAAAATCAGTCAGAAATGAGACATAAATACGCTCAACACCTAAAAATACTGCATCACCATCCAAGACGGTCTGTAAATCTGCCAATGATCAACATAGGGAGAATTCTTTCCAGCCACTAGAAACGTGATGATCATTAAATATTTTTATGCATTGCAATCTATTTCCTTTTCTTCGGTGCTGCAATGGCCCCATTTCCCCTCAAGGGTCAATAAAGTTCATCTTATTACACGCTTGTGTTATATAGCCTTACCACTAGTGAGCACATTATTGACCTATAATTTAAGGATATGATTAAACGCGTCATATCAGATGGAGATATATGAAAGATTATAAATGTGTTGCTAACTGTGTGTGTGTGCCCTAATGGCAGCTGCTGCTAGTTCGGAGATTTGCAACAAAACAGAATAACTAGGTGCAACTAAGGATTGTTTTTCTCACAATACTCATGATACATGTATTTTGGGCTAAAAGCTGCTAATGCAATCATATTTATTTAATTGATATGATGAGTGGAGAGCGTGGCATATATAAATTCTGCAAGGGAACTGCACAGGTCGCTTTGGTTTGCCGTATAGCCACCAAAATGAGGGTGGGCAAGTGTGTCCCAGTTTAAAACCAGTGCTGCATAATTCAGCTGGTTGAGTGACTATATATATTTTCCAATTAGCATGGACAATCACATGTAAAAAAAAAAAAAAAGGAAAAAAAAAAGGGGAAAGGACTTTTAATTGTCCTTTTGAAAAGTTTAGGTTGTCATTCAAGTTTTTTTAATTCCATATCTGGTGTTGTGGAATAATGAGCAATTTGCACATACAACTGTGAAAAAGTTATTGACTGTGTTGGCCTCGGTTCAGGGCAGAATCACAAAGTAGTCAGTGATTTTATGACTATTTTAATTGCTCTCCCCATTTGGAATAGTAGGATTCCTGCAGATTTGGAAAGTGACCAGCAAGCCTTTTTTGAGCAAGGATTGATCATTAAAGCATATTTTCATACTGAAACCAAGCTTACAGTTTTGAGGAAAACAATATAGTTTCTAATCATAACTCCCAAAAGACTTCTCCATTATGAGAAGGGAAAACAAAGTGATTTCTCAATTTGGGACAATGGCATTTGGCCTAACTGAATGGTGTGTTATACCAAGGCTAAGAAAACAGCTTTGCAGAAATCACAGCAATGGGATTTTGATTAATGAGAAACATTCATTTCTGTATTGACCATTTAAAAGACTATTAAGATTGCCACTCAAGCGTTGAGCATTAATTATAAGGGGGGGGGGGCTACATAAGCTTCCATGAAATTTAATGAGCATAGCAAAGTCTGAAGTAATGCAAAGAGCTTTGTAGAGACTTTGGTTGTAAATGAAGTCCTGAAACAACAGTCATATTAAACTTTCCCTGCCAAGTTTGTTTTCAGTGCACACACTAATGATATCTTATTCCATTTTTCTGGGGTAAAATGCCTGTTATTCACAGACTCCAATGCTTCCAATATATTAAACAATATTGGCCAAGAAAACCTATGTACCCTACGGACCAAAATAAAGATGTTGCACTTGTTTTGGGATGGAGGATTTGTAAATTACAGCTAATAATTCTGTGCACATGATACCGGTTATTGTTACAAATCAAAAATTATTTCTTTATGACATTTATATCTATTGCAAGATTACATTATGGACAGCAGGGCCCCGTCTGTGGCATTTCAATAAACAACAGAATGAATCTACAATTCTCACACCTCATACTGAAATTAAGTCCACAAAAACACAATCTCCTGAGATTTATTCGACCATATCAGAGCGATTTAGAGGGGTCGGATCAGAGCGCTGGCAGCACAATAAGGTGCATTAGACCCGTCGCTGGACATCAGTGATGCCTTGCCACAAGTAAGCCACAACAGACTGACAGCACCGCATTCACCGTGCTCCATGCGTTCGGTCTAATCATCTTGGTAAATGGCATTAGGGCTCATCTTTGACAGCTGCTCCTGATGTGATTGCAATTAAAAAGCTACTTCTATGCAGATTGGCAACCAACTGTGTGCCGACTCTGCCAAGAACTTAAATTTCTCAGATACAAGGTGGGGGATGCAAGCTAGGTTGACAAGGTCTGAACCGTAATAGTCTTCTCGGCGGACTGGCGTTTCATAAATATTCATGAGTACCGGGCGAAGCTATAAGATGTCATGCGCCGCGCTCCTTTCTTCTGCTGACTCAGTCATCGAAAACATGACTATCGTAATGTCCAGAACATGGAAAACACTGGGTAAATATTTATGAGCTTGCATATCCTGGACGTGGCCGTGCACACATTCATGCGCCTCTGAACTGCAAACAGAAATACAAAGCTCGTAATTCCTGTCAGCTCTCTTCACTTATCTAGGGGCTCTCCGTGACTCTTTGTGAGCGCCTGTAGGTCCTTTAAGAGGCGCTTTGAGTTACATTGGCCCGATCGATCTGGCGACCTCACATTCATCAATCACGAGGGTAGAGGAATGATTCAGATAACATCGTCAGGCTCTATCCCGCCACGTCAGAAATTTAAGATTAATACTTCCGGATCACAATACATCCCCCCTTCCATTGAAAAGACGGTGTCACTTTTGTTTGCAAGGGGGCATATATTATGGCAATAGAAACAAAACTGAGTGAGGAACGACGAGTTCCTGCAGACCCACTTCGTTGAACGACTTTGCAGCTCAACTAAGAGGTGGTTCAAGAGGAAAAAAAATGACAACTATATCCTTAATGAAGATTCCTGCTCTCAAGAGACTCAACTGTTTCCTATTAACACTCTCCCAGATTGCCACCACAAAGGCCTTTGCCAAGGGGCTTCCAGCACAATCAATGATAGCACTAATTGAAATATTATCTCTCGTGCTTCTCACAAATGCCCAGGCAAGCCCCCAATAATTACACACAGATTATTCCACAGACCATGTGCTTGCTAACCACTAACTCCGCCATCTGCTCCAAGATTACAATGATACCGCTATGCTGTTTAAGCGGGGCCCGGAATACACAGCCACTTCCCAACTGTGAGGCGCCTATTAATGGAGGTGGGCGGGTCCGGTCTTGAGTGGATTTCCTTATCTCGGGATGGATGTCATGGATCTGGGCAGGTGATGCTGTATGATTGATATAGGTATCTACCTGCCGGACCCCACCAAAAGTAGAGCCGTTTCCTTCTTTGAGATTTCAAATCAGATAAAGAGAACATATGGGAGGCTGAGGAGACTATCTCAGGCTGTATAAGCGCTCCCGTAACGCTGGGAAGTCGCCACAATCAAGTGGGTTAAGAATAGCAGAAACAAGTTGATTGTATCAGCGGTGCAGGCAGGAGAGGGATATTTGGTGCACAATGGGGTAGAGCTGTTACCCATTCAGGACACAAGAACTACAGGTAAGCAGATTATAAGGCAGACAATGGAATTCTCAGATCACGGCAAGGTCACGCTGAGCAGAAAAAAAAGGCAAACAAGGAAACAAAATCAAAAAGCAAACAAAGACAAATTAGAATCAGATAGCGAGACAGAAAGCTGCTTTTGCTCGTTGCGGGGCTCATCGAAGGGGTAATCTCACATTCAGACCGTAGCTACTACAGTATGTGTCTTGGTAGGAATGTAACTTTGCTGCTGGCTGAATTTTGCTGGTAAATATTTTACTCCATGATCATCCGGCCTGTCGGCCCGGCCGGCTTTCGCTGTTTCTTCCCGTTGCTTTTAGCAATCCTGAAATAGGCCTCCGAAATACCATTTTCCGCATGAGAACCGGAGTTTTCATGTGTAGCTACAAAACACTCCAGCTCCCACTGTGCGGGCATCAACTACCGCTTCTAGCAAGAAACACAAGTGCGACCAGTGTCCAGTGGCAACAGTACAAGACTACGGCTTCTTCTTACGCTGCGATGCTCCCGACTGCGAATGTGTGTACTTTAATGAGTGGATCTGGGCATCGCTGAAAACGAGCGATGACGCTCAATGCTCAAGATACCCAGGGCAAACGCTAAGTAAAGTCTGCAAAAGCGGTCCCCTCTGAAATGCATTGCAACACTGCAGTTCCAGTTGTGTTTGTATTGGCCGGACAAATGGAAGACAAATACCATCATTCACAGTGATTCCTTGGCAGCTTCTTGTCCGTTACCTTGCCAGCCGCGGCTCTTCCTGTCATTTCTCTCCACTGCATCCTATACTTTCTCCCAACACATTTCTTCCTAACTATATACTATAGGTTATGTGTTACGCCATTTTAGCTGCTTTGTTCGAGGGGAAAGCTGTTGTTGCTGGACTGAAATGAGAAAAAGGCACGCTTTGATTTGTCTGCACTCGGAGGTGGGAAAGTTGGAAGCACAAAAGTCAAAGAGTAATTCTTAGTGTTCAATAGATGCGTCGCATTGACTGTTTTGGAAAGCTCTTCACCAAAATACATGACACATAGACAAGAATAGAGGCCCATAGTAGTAGTTTTCGCCCCTTTAAAAAAAAAAATCAGCCTATAGTTAATTATCTTATTTAATTTACCATTCCCCCACATAAATAACACAAAATTACTTCTTGATAAATGTGGATACCTCGAGTCACAGCATTGGCAGCTAAAAAGTGCCAATTCTGTACTGAAGTGAGGGGGGGTCCAGAGGCTGGGGGGGGGGGGGTCCAGAGGCTGAATGAGGTACTGAGTCTGGCACTTTGCCATAAGTGATATTATTTTAGGCCAAAATTTATATAGATTGCCGGATGATACTGCAAGGAAGTTTACACTTGACACTTCACTATTTTATGTATTATAATTTATTCTGTTTGTGGTTGGATTTGTCTCAGAGAGAGGTCACTGCATCGACCCCCAGCACAGCGCCTTGTTCCTTTATCCTTTTGATTATATGTGTTGTTCTAACCTATGTGCATAGAATTTAATTTAAAAAAAAAAAAAAATTAACCAACAGATGTTCGATGAGATTATTCCAATGAGATGCAGGAAACGGCATCCAAAATCCATAACTTGCAGCTGCATATAACAGCTTCATAAATAATGCTCCTAACAAACAAGAAGAACTTGAGAAATGCCTGGCAACTTGGAATCTATGCCTCTCAGCAATTTCTTTCTTAGTTTAGCTCTTCTAAACTCTTGAGCAAAAAAAAATCTGCCTTTGTGTCAGAAGTCAAAATTGTTGATAGAGTTTGAACTCTCAGCACTTCATGCCACTCTGCTAAACAGCCTTTGGCATTCCCTCACGCCAAAGGACAAATATACATCCAGCAGCATTTCCTATAAGGCTGCTTACATAGAAACAACTGGCACTGAGCGAGAGCTGTGGGTCTCTGGACAAGGCAGCATTCCTCAGACACGACAACCTGGTGAATGGACGCAGTCTCGAGTCACTATCCCCGCTGCTTATTAATCAGGCTCTCCTGGCAATGGCCCTTGTTGCCACCGAGCCACATGACCACCTCACTGGGACTTGGCAAACTTCGCGGAGGAAGAAAACCTCCTCAGTTAACTCACCCTGTACTTTTGTGTGATTGGATGTATTGTTGCTGTGTGATGACGCTGCAGTACTGGATAGCCAGGAAAGTGGTGGAGAGGCCATCTGCAAACCCAGGGTTTCATTCAATACAATTCCATTACCTCGAATACAACAGAATACAACATAATTTTCTGTCCGTGAATGATTTGACTGGGAGTGTTTATCTGCATTTGTCAAACATCACTTCTGAATTTTCCATCTATCTATTTCTTACTACTTGTTGTCATGTTCTATAGGAACAGTGAAAGCTACAGTATATAATGATTATATTCCAAAAATCTTTTCTTTTCTCAACGTGTTCCAAGTGTTGTTGTTTTTCTTCTTTGTCTGTTGGCACAATACAGATGCTGCAAGCCATCAGTCGATGCTCCAGCTACTTTTTCAATTCTTGACCCAAAGTGAGAGTGAGTGAATCAATCAGGCCTCTATTAAAGTGTTGCAAGAAAGTTTCTACAACCCAAAAATCATTCTACATTTGTGATATGAAAAAAAAAACACAAAAAGGACATGTCATTTGCAATCTTGACTGCTGCAATAAAATGTGGCAAGTACATTGTTTCCCACTACAGGAATGAACAAGACAACTGGATACCAATTACCTCCAATTTGTAATCTGCTTTTTCAGTAAACAAATAAGCCCTCTTGTTATTTTGATGGAACAGGAAAGTGGCAATTTCACATCTGTGGAGTAAGCAATGTCAATTACTCACACTCATCATCTGCACCTAATGCGCCTAATTTCCTTAATAACATATTGTGTCAGGAAGCAGTTTAAATGACCAAAAAAACAAAACAAAACATGACGCCTTTCAAGGGCAACTTCCTGAGTCGAGGAAAAATGTTAAAGCACTTAAACACTGTTAAAGTGTTAGAATTGTTTTTTCAGTTGTGTAAAACATCAGCGGTGAACGTCAGGTTTTGGTTCGAGTCTTTCGAAATCAAAAAGCGAGGGCTTCTTTCTAGACTCACCATTTGATACTTCATATACTATCATACAGGGGGGAAGCAGCCTCAATAGACCAGAATGCAATGCAGCCACAGGTCTCTGTACCTACATGCAGAATGCAACAAGTTCACGCCTGTCCTCCGAGTGTTGTCGAAAGGCATTCTGGGAAACGGAGGAAATCAGTAACTGAAGTAGACCGAAAAAGGTAAATCCCTTCACAAACTGATGACGCATCGCATTACAGTGTAAGAGTATTTTTCCTTCGCAGCCGGTAAACTGTCCCGCTTAAAATACATCTCCCCGTCCAATTTACATGATGTCCCTTTATCGCGTTTTGATATCGCTCCACTGCGCGCAGGTGGAGATAGCCTCTCCTACCTGCCTTTTGTCTGCCATCCGCCAGCTCGGCCCATTCATTCCGCATCGGAGCCATTATGTGGACCGTGCGGCGGGAGACGGACACGGGCATTTTTTACACGCGGCGGCTCTGCCTCTTTCTCCAGATCCCCACTGAGTAGCTGTAACCCTGCGATAAGAGGAGAACACTCTCTACCCATCAACAATGATCTCAATGTCTTTAACAAAAGGCGGCATACAGCGAGCGCGCCATGCCGCCCCTATCCGTTCTAACGCTCTCTCTCTCTCTCTCTCTCTCTCTCTCGGGCCGGTCGTTCCAATAACAGCTGTTGCTCCAAATTTCGATTTAGCCGGCTATAATTCGCGTCTTTGGCCGGGGCGGGCTGGTGGAGGAAAGACAAGCGCACAATAAACAGGCCTGCGAGGGCCTTGGCCAGAAAACCACAAGAGTTTCTGCTGCATCCTGGCAACACAGCCTGCACTGTCTTCTCCCAGCCACATACAGAGAGAGGAGGAGGGGGGGGGGGGGGGTAAGGAAGGGGAGTGGGGGGGGGGGCTGCCCCGCTTAGACAATGAGACTGCCTCATTACCAGTGTTTATCTTAAGCTGGATTAATACTCCAGAAAGAATTGTAGGTTTTTGTTTTTGGGTTTTTTGGTTTTTGGAGGGAAAAAAAGAACATATGCTCCTTCTTTTTGGACAGTTTGATATCATGATGTTTCAGTGTGTTTTGCATTTTGTGTGTGTGTGTGTGTGTGTGTGTGTGTGTGTGTGTGTGTGTGTGTGTGTGTGTGTGCAACTTGTTTGCCTTCTTCCAACAAATATAACGCCCACTGGTTTCGGCGTCTGACTGCTTTCCACCTACCCCTCGCATGTTTGAGTCTGTTCATTCAGTTCTCGTGGAAGACGGGTCTATTGTTGTAACTAACTGGGTGCAGATTTTTTTGTTTTTTTTTCAGGTTTTAGACAAACATGTATTCACACATTTTGGACACTACTTGCAAATTCAATCCACAAAGAAAAACAGTATGACCAATTGTTGTTCTTTGCCTCCACTGCATCACCTCAGTGTACCTCATACTGATGGAAAGAAAAGAGCAGAAGAGCCCCGCGCCCATACTACTACTGCTTCTTCACCATGTATGACATTGAGGTCAAGCATAAATCTAGCAGAAGGCGCCCTCTCCATGACAAAGCTGTTGGAGAGAAGAAAATAACAGAAGACTACTTTCATTGAGGGGGGGCGCCACAAAGCTGCCCTTCACTATATTCACACATATTTTCTAACGAAACTAAAACTTGAGGATCCGCGTGAAACACAGTTCTGCGCCGTAACAAAATCAATAACAAGCGCTGAAGTTGCAAACCATTACCACATACAAAAGAGAAAGGGAAAAAAAAAAAAAAAAAGCAGAACACATCAACACCGAATCGAACTGAAGCTCACCGGACAATGCATCACACCCCTCTCCACACTGAGCTGATGCGGCCCCAGAGCAATTTTAGCCTGCGGCTCATCCCCCTGAGGTGCACCGAGAAGCGCTTCAAGCACTTACTCGTGTCGACTGCCATCCAGCTGTACAATGCTTCCTGCCACAGCGGCTCCAGCCTCAGCCAGCTAGGGGATCGCTTTAGCCCGGCCGCCTGTTACCGTCTCTATCAGCCGCTCTGCGCTGTTTTCCCCCACGTCCCTGTGATCTGCACTACACCCGCGTGGGTCTGATCTGCGCCCCTGCGAGGACCTGTACATATTTCTCCGTATATGAGCCTATTTATTCTTTCTTTCATAAATATTCATTCCGCTCACGTGCCACTTTTCCAGCTGTAAATGTGATCCGATAATGAGAGCGGCTAACAATGCACGTTTGCACTTCTGGGCACGTAACTGTGCATATGTTCTTCCATCTGTACCAGTATTGGAGGTAGGGTGCTACTTGCTAACGTATGGTAACGCATACAAAACTGCAAAGTAATGTTGGAGTTAGTAATGTGCAGAGCCAACAATGCACATTTTGCACACTCTGCTTTTATGCTGCAAGCTATAGAACTCTAATCTGCAAACATCTGGCAACCTGTAAATCTGTCAGACTTTATTTAATTGTTGTATTATCCTCAATATGTTCTTTTGTTGTAATTATTTGCTGAATTATCATGCATGCTCTCTATTTGCTCTGTACGTGTTTTCTGTTACTGCAATGACCCCGTTCCCCCACGGGGATCATTTAAATTTCATCTAATCTAATCTAGTCTAACACATCTCCAATTCTGCAAGCGATCTGACGATATGCAAATGCCTTCAGCACAAGTTTGGTGCTGTCTGGAGAGTGGATTGGGCTTGAAGCAGGAAAAAGACGGGCAATATTTTTGCAAGTGGATTAAAAGTATTAACAGCATTCCCGATGTGACAGTTATACAAAATACTATCTCCCTGGCTCCAACACTGATTTATGTATTTTCAAAAACTCTGTCAAGTATACAGAGGTTTTCTTTCACTTGACGCTATTTCTTCCCTGTAAAATGATGACTAGACTATTTTGCGAACCACGTAACATTTGGTATTGGATTGGCGATGGAGTGCGATTCATTTCATTAACTGATTGCTAAATGCTGTGCACAAAGTTGAAATTGCTCATTCTGGTATAGTAAATCTCACTGAGTGAGTTGCTTGATTAATTCCATCGTTTTCTTACCACTGACACATCTCAAAGCACACAATAAGTAGGTTAAAAAGTGTCCCAGATAATTAGGCTACATCAGATTTCTCAATTTAGCAATTCAGCACTACATTACATTATGTTATGTTATATTATGTTATGTTTTGATTTGTTTTGCCCTGTTCTGTTCAAATGTTTAGATAATGGAAAATGAATGTACTGCTCCCAATGATTTCCATAATTACACAAGTCATGAACTCACAGTAAGACTAAAGTTTGCTTCTAAGGGTAAACGTCAATGGAATATGCTTATTTCTCTTACTTTATACACAGCTGATGTAATTTGGTCCATATTGTACTTTGAGGACAGAAGGAGCATCTACTATTCAGTGCAACAAGTCCTTCACTACAGCTGATTTCCATGTTAAGTACATAAAGGGAAAAATTGTATTTATGTTTAATTTGTTGTTGTTGTCATTTCCTAAGAAGTAGGCTAGTTGTTGATCATTGGTATTTTAAAATAAGGCCTTGTGAAAAGCAGGGGGGAAAGGTTCACTCATTGGTAGACTTGGAGACTTTTTAAATGATCATATTTTACTCTGCTTTTCTTCGAGTCTCTCGAGTATAACAAATGATATTAAACTCATCTTGTTTAAAAATCCATTTTGAAGAAAACAACAGATGTGTACATTGTTACCTCAGCTCATTCTGCACTATAATGAGAGTTGCTGCTGTCCTTGTACCAGGTGTGTCACTACTGTGAATCTTTGCCTGTTCAGTTTGAAAGAATCATTTTTGAAAATTGTATGTGTCATTTCGAAAACCTTCGGCATCGCAATATTGGCAGTGTACTACCTCTGGACAAATTGCTTGTTTAGGAGACTTGCAGTGCCTCTCACATGCTGGGCAGTACTGTGGTTTTGGAGGAAAGCATTTCGCACAGTAGCACAGGCATTTGTAAAGAGCAAGGGGGCTGGGCCAAATGAAAAATGGTGACATTTGGATGGTTGATGTTTAAGAATAAGAACCAGCCTGCATTTATTTATTTATTTGTTTGTGTTTTTACCATCACACCACATGGCATTGGGTCTTTGCCATATAATAAAGACAATATGACAGTATGTGTTTGAATGTTAGGCTACTTGAAGCCCTATCCTATTGCAGATTGAGGATGGAGCTCAAGGCCAGATAAACACAGGTGGAAACGCACACCGGGAAGACTGGGTGTGATGAAGATACACAGGGGAAATCATAGGCTATTTTCATTTCCTTTAATTTGCTTGTAAGGTCCTTGCAGGGGTGCAGATGGGTTTAATTTGCACGTTTGTTTAAGCGCATCTCGGGCCCCACTAGTCCCAGTCTAGTTGGTGGCTTGAATTTTTAATGTCAGGTGTAAACAGGGTCGAATAAAAGACAGAAGCCGCTCCAGGCGCATATGTCCCCCCCTTTTTCCAATAGCAAAGCCCTCTTGCCTGCCTGGAGAATACGCGGCTTAACTTGGCTGACCTGAACACGAAGTCAATGTGGATTAAGAACTAATACTTAATCAACTTTGCTGCAAAGACCTCCCGTCCGGGAGATTTACCATGCGTCAAGATGATCCACGGGCAGCGGGAGCCACATACGCGCAGAAAAGACACATTTATTGCACCAACTGTCTAGCTGCATTAAAATAAAAGCATGTCCCATTGAACGATACAGCCGCCCTGCCAGCATACTATATGTACAACGTTAACCTTGTTCTTTTTTTTTTTTTTTTTTTTCCAGAGGCGCTGCAAAAAATGCAAAACTGAGGCATAACTATCTGCTGGGGATCAACTTGACAACATTAAACTTTCACAGAAGGGAAAAAAAGGTAACGAGCCGTGTATAAATAAATTCAAAGCAAACCACTCGGATACTTAGAGAGTCAAGCTACTGGCACCAAGACAGCTAAACTGCACTTCACTAATCGCTTAATTTAAGCTGCGGCTTAGATGGCAAGCATCCTGGTGTCAAATGTAGGCGGACAGGCTGCCCACGACATGGGACTTGAGATGAGAACATAACAAATTGGCGCACAGTCCTGTCAAAACTGAGCCGGAGATAATGATAACAAGTGATACAAGCTTGACAAAACACATCACTTACCTTGCTCCATCAGCAGGACGGTCATCCCGACCAGCATAGCCCAGTACAGAGGATTTTTCATGTTTATCGATCTGTTGTATGTCTTCTCTGTGATGTCGTCTGGGGGGGAAATTAGCCTCTCTGCCTCTGAAAATCCTGAAAAGTGTTTTTCTTCAAGTCCCCGGTCCCTCTGTCTGACTGTAAAGCATCCACCAACGCAGCGCTCAACAAAGTCCCTCCTTCAACAGTGAGGTTATTGGCGGCGGTACCAGAGTCAAGCTAGCGGGAACACACGCGACAACTTCCTGTTTCAGCTTTCAAAATAAAGCCGCATACCGTCGAACGCGCGTGTAACCGTTCAGCGAGACACAGCAGTGTGTTTATTTTGAAGGCAAACTCGGCTCACGTCCTGTCCGGTCCCGGCTGTCTCTGGCTAGCTTGAAGCAGCTATTAGTGGCGGCTGCTTGTGGAGGCGCTGCCGTCCCACAAACCGCCGTTATTTCACTATTAGAGACAATCTCAATCACTCATCCGTCTTGGCCGCGCTTCTCCTAATTCAAATTCCCATACGTGTAATGGAAGTCAAAAACAGAGCGGCAGTTACTAGTAGGCTAGTTAGACTACTCACTCCACGAATGCAGAAGAAGACTTGTCATGTAGGCTACATTCAGGGATTTTGCATGTAGTGTGGCTTTAATAGGACCATGGTAGGAGTCAGGGGTGGAAAGCAAATTCATTACTTTAAAGGTGCACTACGTAAGATTTTTATTTTGCTATAATTGATCTGCAGGTGTTTGATAGGATCGTTGATCAATACCAAATAACTAAACAATTACTTTGCAAGGTGCTGAGATTTCTGGCTTTCAAAACTCACTTTCCTCTATTCTGTTGTATTTTCAAAGATGGAGGTCGGTGCTATGAGGCAGCCAGGACTCATAACATTTTGTTCTCAAGCCAAAAAAAGCAAATGACAGAGCAGTGAAATTATTACAGTATTTTGCATCATATTGTCACCTCTTCACTAGACATTTCGAATGTGACTTTATTATTCATTTCAATTAGCCTATTGAATTACAGGCCACCATAACCTGTGCCAGAGCACAGTCAATGTTGTTGGAATTCCTCGGCTGCCGATAAAAGTCAATAAAACTCATAGATTGCTTAATGCCCTTTTAAGTCAGGCTTACATATATACACATTTCTCAGTATTTTCCAGAGAACCTAATACCTTTAAGTCCTTACATTTCAAAACAAAAAAAAATCTATTTTTCAGTTACTTTAAAGGTGCAACCAAATCATTAAAAAAAAACCTATCGGGTAGGTTATGAATATGACCCAGGTTCCCTAAGGGGAAGAGGAAACACTTTATTCAAATGTGTGAATATGTAACATTCTTCAGACCTCCTCTGAAGTTCTACAATCATGCTCTAAGGGAAATTAGTGTTTAAACTTACATGAAAGCCCTGCTGTGTCCATTGATATACTGTATGCATAATGTGCAAGCACCATTGTCCTCAGTTCAAACCTGCTCTTCACCCAAACCCTGTGAGGGGCTGTACAGGAGCCAACTCAAGCAGTGTCATTACATTTGACATTACCTAACAGTTTTGGCATTTTTCCACAACATCAGCCCTGTATGACGGCACATCCAAGGTCACAGAATCCAAAGGGTGGACTTGGGGATTGTATACTGCAAAATGAAAAATGAGTCCCATGAGTAGGGTGACCAGATTTGTGAGATGGAAATACAGGACGGGGCGAGATGGGGTTGGTTGTTTTTTAGCATGGTGGTTAATAGGTATTGGTTATATGTTGACATTTAAGTAGACAAAACAACCATCTTCAAGAAGACATTCTAACTTCATAGGCATTTTAACTTCCTTAAGCAAAAATTAATATGATTGGTGCTGGTCAAGGGCATCGATTTCATTTTAGAAGTGGTACATCTGTATATATGAGAATATGAGATATGATATCTTCATAAAATGTATATCCAAATGTTCTTCAGACATATCTGTAGCTAAATTGTAAAGAGCAGTGCATGCTCTATTCTGACAGACTCTTGATGGCTTTCTATAGGCAACTTTTTAAATTAATATATTCAGGTTAACTCAGTGACACTGGCAACTCTATTGATCACCACCACAACATGTTAAGAATAAGATAACATTAGAGAGATCAATTATTTTAGTTTAACTTTCTACATCATCTAATCACGTCAACTCTACTGGCCTGTCTTCCCTCATGTGAAGCTGATCTTTCTGCCTTCATCTGGCTCTGTTAGAACACAACAGCAAATGCATCCATAAGTTATGTGATGAATAGGCAACTTTTTACATGACTATAGTCAGATTACTAAAAGTTAATATGTGTGATATTGAACTGTCCTCCACACCGACCAAGCGCTTTGACAGTCAGATAAACACCTTTCTTCAACTAAGACTCCATAGACTGATGTTATTTCGTCCACAGGTTTATTAGCTAAAAAAGGGGTGAAACTGAAAAACAAAGTCATCTCAATTAGATTAACATAAGATGTAGCTGGTATTACTAGCCAGCATAGCATTAAACAACATCAACACTTTTTAAAATCACTTTGTGTAGAGATGTCGATAACTTGTAAATTAACAAATACGTACAGACGATGCTACCACAGGCATAAGGATGCGAACAGGAACACATGGATTGTAGCAGGTAACTCATACACTCTGATTCATACACTCTGATTCATACACTCTGATTCATACACTCACTCCCTTTTTCGTCACATGACAGGAATAGATTGCAAAAAGAGAAAATATAACAAATCGGCACTAGGTGATGCTGAAACTGAATCAAGTAGCCTATCAAAGACACATAACTCAAAACAGCAGATATACTAAACTAGGAGTGAGGTGAACTGAACATGCTGCTAGAACGCTGATGCCCTTGCTGAGCTAACCGGATCAGGCAAAGGAACGACAGGCCCTGAGCGGGGGCGGAACTGAACGAATCACATAGTCAGTGATTCGAATCTTCGCACCAAACTGAACGAAACGATTCGCATCAGCAAAGTGATTCGTAATTACCACCACTAGAACCCATATTAGGTGGCATGCACCTTTCATGGGGGGAACTATCCGCACAGCCTGTAGCTAAACCAGTGAGAGACACTACTGACAGTGGAAACATCCTCTTTGCGACAGGGGTTTATGGGAAATGTGATCATAATTTTGAGAAAGAATACCACTGCCAGTACTACTAGCATGAGACAGAGGCTACCAATCGTCTCCACCATGGTCTCATTAATTTATCGTAATTATACCACAATTCATTTGACGGTGATATATTAATGTTTAAAAATGCTACACATAGCACCTTTAAATGGGCATTAAATTGTTCTTTACAGGGAACCGGCCCACGGATTCCAAAGCCCTGGCTAGAGTCAGTAAATTCCCCCTCTCATGAATGTCACCAGGTCTTTGCACAGCGGTATTGGCTGTGGTTCTCCTTGCTGCAGTGACATTATGTCTGGGAACCCAAGTTTCTTGGGCCATCAAACCCCAATGAAAAAGAACTATAATCCTATAATTTTAGAAGGACACTATTTTAACTGCATGTCCCAATAGGAGTATTATAGGAATGTTATAGTGATACCACAGCGGGGATAAAAAAAAAAAATAGCATGAAGTACAATAAGGTCTCTATAAACTCATTATTGAGTACCACAGACACACTGTAGGTCCCTATAGGAATATTATAGTGATATTTTGCAAGAGAAGAGTCTCTAAAATCAAAGTCAGCCTGTTATCTACATACAGTTCTATTACTAGTTTTATTTCATTTTGCAGTAGCTTAGTGATTAGTGAAATAAATTCAAATCACTCAAACTTTGTGATTTCTCTGAGCTTTAAGTACAGCTTATTACTTTTCCTTTTTTTTTACTCCTTTTTATAGTATTCATTTGCAGCTGTGGAGCCTCGCCCCAAACTAGTGCCCAAAAGATGTCTTCTGAGTAAAGCCTCTCATTTGTACAGCCTGGTGCACAGCCCAATGTCATGCTAACAGCGTTCTCCCAATACAAAAAATGTCCATCAGTAAATCCATAAATGTTTTTGCGACACTTTTAGTCGAGTTCATGTTCTAGGCTATTTTCAAAACATTTACAAGCCTGTCCTCATGATGAAAAATGTGGTGCCATTATACAACTAATTTCTCAGTAAAACCTTTTAATTCCCGGCAATTCACCACGATTTAACCTTTGTTTGCGCACACTCCCATACACACATGCACACGCAAATTAAATTTGAAGCTCAGCCTTGTAATTGGACAATTTTAAAGAACATATTGGGGCGCTTGTTAGAATGGAATGGCCATAATTAATTAATGCTTCCAAGGGCTTTTGCTTGTGTGTTCAGCCTGGGTGTGCAGTGCAGTTGTTGTGCTGCTTCATGATTTACTTCATGGGATTGTTTTTGTATTGCTCTTGGCGCTTGGATGTCAATCTACCTTAGTAAAGTGTCTTCAAATGCCAGTGTTTGTTCCAAAACAGAGGCCAGAAAGTGCATTTCAAAAGCCAGAAATCTCAGCAATCTCAGAGTAATTGTGGAGTCACTGGTATCGATCAACAACCATATCAACCCCCACAGATATATTATGGTCATTTTAGGCTATGGGGCAGTACAAATCTTAATTATTGCACCTTTGATAATTAGTTTTTGATTTCCATTTTATACTATCACAAATAAATGCGCTAAAAACCTAATGCGGTTTTTTAAGAGCTTCATCTTACACCCACCTCCAGCCACACTTCCTGCCTCCCCTCCCATTTCTTTCAACATCACATAAAGTGTAATGCAGCTGGAATTAGTGCATACATGTCTGCATTGAAGGTAGCTCCTCTCCTCCTCACACTGCGATGAGATACTAGAGAAGAGGAAGATAGTTGTATAGACTGCATCGACTGATAAACTGGGGCATGGAATAAATCCAGAGCATTTTGAGGGGGATTAAGGGGCTGGCATGCCCACTGTTCACACAAATTAGCTCTTAGCTGCTGCAAAAAAGCCCTTGTTAGAATGTTAACTTGTCCCTACCATACATAAAACTTTGAAAGCTACACCTTTCCATACAATAGTCCTGAAAGGCTTAAATAAGAATTAAAAGCTTTCTCCCCGAGTAAGGGTTGATAGGCTTGTGGAGCAATACAAAGTACTCAATTACTTGTCCAAATGCTGAGATTTCTGGCCTTCGAAACTCACTTTAAAGCCTGTAGTCCATTTTGGCTCATAAACTCCCCGTCCATTGGCATTTCAAGACACTCCCAACCTCCTCCCCCACCTACTCCCACTTTAACTGCTAAATGATGGAGGACGGTGCTACCAGCAGGTGACTGGTGTCGCAACAAGTCAATAAAGTCAATAAAGCAAATGACAAAGCAATATTATTGCTACAGCATTTTGTACGGTGATATTATCTCTTCACTATATGTATTATTTGCGTCAATTACAGGCCATTGTGAGCTAAAGACCTGCCAAATTGTTGCGATTCCTTGGTCGGCGATGGAGGTCGATAAGTGCCATGGATCACATAATGCCCCTTTAATTAGATGTTAAACTATTCCACTGTTACAACCAGAAGCATTCTAGAACCGCCCAACAGCCATGTTGGCAGACCAGCAGATAATTTGAGCGCAACTGCCTAGTCCAACTTGCTGCTGTCAACACTGGAAAACACCATGGTCAACTTAATTGGTATAGGGCTCAGACCATTTCATATCTGGTGGTGAGTCATTTTAACTAGGTATAGATTTCCAAATATCAGGGCTGCTATCCAAGAGTCAACAAGAAATTTAACCCAGCTTTGGAGAGGAAAATGTTGGAATGATTGACACAAACATGTATAGGCTTTCAGGTCTTCCATGGGGTAAGGGCTTGGGCAAAAGACTACATAGTTAACAATGTTGAGGTATGTACTTTTCAGACTATTCGGCTTTTGAGAGACTGTAGGTCACCTGTCGCTTCAATCTTAAGATATTGCTGTTTTTTGGGGCCAGACAGATTCGATATGGATTCAGTCATTGCAGTCAGCAAGAGTCTTCCACTAAGTTGTCAGGTATAGCTGCTATGGTCATTTAGAATACTTCTGCAAAAGGCCAATTGGTAGTTCATCTATTTGTTTTCATAATGCAGACACAATGTGACACACATTGCCATTACATCCATGTTTTGCTAGGATATACTGGGTTGAAGCCAAAAGCCCTCCAAACAATATCCAGCTCTTTAGTCTTCTCCTTCAGAAACTGCTTTCATCTGTGTGTCTTACCTGCTTTGGTCCCCGGGTGCTGTGCAAAAAAACCTTAAGTGTTTGTTATAACTACTGGCATTATTCCCATATGAACCGATCCTTCAATCAGGTCTGGTTTGCTATGGGAAAAATTAATGGGGATTTTGTTTTTCCACACCTACCCCTGTGTATAGGCATATATTTATCTCTCTCTGTGAGGATTTCGCTGTCAGTAAACGGTGGCGTCTTACAGCTTTAGAGAATTATGGAACTTGGAAGTATGCCAGAAATTAAATTCATAGCGTCTCAACGGGGCTCGGCCATCTCTGGGGGACGAATCGCTCCTGCCGTTGACAAGAAACAGCTCCCCCACAAAGCAGGATGTTGCCATATAACAACTCTAAAACATTTCTGGTCCTCTTACCTCTAAGTGCAGAGGATCGTGGCTTTGTCATGCTTCTCTACGGCCATGGATGCCGTACCCACCAGATAGTGAAAGAACAGTTCATGAGCCGGCACATTGGAGTTTTATTCACTTCCTGCAAGAAGACCCAGACCAATAAAAGAATTAATTTCGTTCGATCTCTTCCCTCTATTTGCCTCATATGTCTGCTACTCTCCGTCCCTCAATTTTGATACCCTGAAGCACCTCCTCAGCGATGTTGCCATTGATAAATAGCTTCCAAGCATCTTTTGATGAGACAGTAAAATGCCCTGGTAGAGATACCGACAGGCTCTTCGATGTTATGGATGGCAAGCTCCAGAGCTATCAATTGCTTCAATTACTCAGGTTGCAGGAAGGAGTCAATAAAATGCTTGCTTTCCTGAATCTAGCAGAGGTTATGAATGTGTCCCTCAAGTTCAGCTACCTTGTTCTGAAGACCAGAGCTTTTACTGCACTTTAAACAGCCATGGGACTGATTGTCTGCGTTTGGTTCAGCCATCCCACGGTTTTTACACAGAGGCTTACGTAGGGGGCATGAGGACAGATTTTAAGAATAGCAACTAATATTTGCGTTTAGTCAGTGGCAGAAAGCAATGAAATTCAATTCGACCAGGAGAAAAATCCATGTCTTAGTTCAGTCTCTGTGGTAATGTATTGGCAAAATGTTTACTGCTGTACTTGCAAGAGTGTGAGCTGAAACTTTTTAAAAGGTCAGGCTCAGTGCCACAGAACTTAAAGATTGACATGAAGAACTTTGATGGTTTTTCACCTTCAAATTTCCCCATAGAGTTCAATGAGAAAATTAGTATGGAGAGCAGTTGTAGTACCTGAAGTAGTTGCAACTAGGTATTTTCCATCCCTGCATTTCAGTTAAAAATAACGAGTCATTAGTAAACTATGCAAAGTGTGCGTAACACAGCTACCTGCTTAAATACAATCAGTTCAATCGATGTGACAAAGGTCACTTGAAAGTATGATGATCATTTTCATTAACACTCATGTTCTGTTTGAAGTAGGTTTTCATGTCCTGTGATTTTTCTTCTGCCCCTTCCAGTTTTTTTTCTGTTTCTATATGTCATCTGTACTGTTAATTTGAATAACAGTGGGTGTCATTGTCATCCCTGAATGCTGTGAGAGGCTTGGTAATTTACATGCATAGCTTTTTTCTTGTTCAGTGGAAGGCAGTGGGGTTTCCGAAAAAACTGTCAGTCAGCAAGAGTCTTTAGCGTCAACATTGCACTCATCAAGCTGAAACTTTTCTGCCAAAGGGTGACATATGTCACACTCATATTTTCTTTATCCCTCCACATTAAAATAACTCCATTTTCTTAAAGTGGTAATCTGCGAGATCCTTGTTATATTTTTATTTTGGCGACATCTTCGGTGCTCAGCGCTCATCGGTGTGGTATTTTTGCACTGCACTTCCCAGAGATCACCTGTCAATCAAACAGTGTGGGCGGAGCTGTGATGTCTTTTTCCTTGGATTTTCTGTTGATGAAGTTTGAGTTTCTGTAGGTGGCACTCTTTTCTTTGTCTGTTCAGCCAGACTGGAAATGCACAAATCATCCCTTCCTGTCCTTCTCCTATTGTTACAAGCCAATTTCCCAAAAAGTGGATGTAGTCCTTTGACATGACCTGCATGAGATAATACCTGCTTCTGGAGCAAATCAAATGTGATCACATGTGGAACCCATGTACAGCACATGCGAATCCCATGTAAAACCCATGCACTCTCCCTACACAAACCCTGAAAACAGAGTAAATCTTAAAAATCACTGGGTGTTTCAAACAGAAAATGCTAAATTTTTCATGAACTGGCTATAAAGTAAAGTTGCTTAACTATTGTGCTATATCAATTGACAATAGAGAGTAGCAAAACTGACTGTTATTTATATGAAAAAGTCATGGGTTATTACATTAAATTGGCCTCTTCTACTCCCTCCACACTCTCCCACTCACTCTGTGCTAGTGTCTATCAAACACTTCATTTGCGAGGCCACCAGGTACATTATTGATGCATTATTAGTAACACTCTGCTTTGGAAAACAGAGGCATCTCACTAGATAAATATGCAAAGAAAAAAAAAATCATTAAGCAGCCCGGCCAAGCATGACTGCCATCAAGTTCAGCAAAGTGCAACAGCAGTCAAGCCCATGTGTCTATAAAATCCCCTAGATCAATTGTAGAAATCAGAGACAAATCCCAAAGGGAATGGCAGGGCCGCTTGGCAAAAAGTAAGGCACTGGGGCGAAATCGATTGTTTGACAATCCTGCTTAACTCCACACGTCAAAGCCAAGCCTTATGGATTATCATTACATTTGTGGACAATCACTCACACAAATAGTCTGCTGGCCAGGCTGAGGATCAGTAGCAGTTATGTCTAGCACAGTAGATACCACAGCAGTGACGGGCGAGGTTTGGCGGAAAATCTGATCTATACATGCTGTAGTAATGCCACAATATTAGTATGCTTCCAGCCTCTAGAATGCAAATTTAGTGCTGTTTGAACAATTACCTTCCCATCTTTCATTCGAGCCTACAGAGAGAATCTGTGTTGTATAACCCTCCCCGACTTCACCTTGCCTACTCTCACCTAAATGTTGTTCCTGAGCTTACTGAGACTTTTAAGCATGTTACAGGCAAAAACTTCCAACTGTAACAAGGTTTTCCGGGAATTTTGAATAATTAAAACCGGCACATTTTATTTCTGAGCTTTTTTTTTTTCATATATATATCGCTTAAAAATGCAGATTTCAGTTTGAGACCGCATTGCTCGACTATCAGTTCAAAGTTAGTGCTCGTTGTTACTGTCACAGTTACTGCTCCACTAAAGCAACTTCCTAGAGGCTTAGGTATGAGAATCCTGAATGTTTTACAGTGTTTTTTTCCTTAAACAAAAACAGGTCAGTAATAACTAGGAGTTGCACACATCCGATTTTGTCGGTAAGGAATGGAAGCAGATGTCAAATACCTCCGGAATGGAAAATGATGGTCAGCTGATGTAGGACGCAGATGTCAAATATGCTGGTATCGTCCTTTAATGTAGCATGCACACACATATTCACATTTTGAAGAAGAGACTACAGTTTTTTGGGTTTTGTTTTTTTTCAACATCACCCCTCCCTTTAATACTGCATCAAGAGTCACAGTTGGCGTGTTGAGATGAGGAGAGGCCAAGCAGGCTGAATCTGACGGTCAGCTCTGAAGTGAAGTGAAAGGTGTCAGGTTGGGGCTTGTGATCGGGTCTCGGGAGTCAACCTCTCTGCTCAGTGAACCATTGATTTCATTTCTACCTCCACTAGCTTGAGCCTCCCCTTTGCCCCTCTGTGTGTGTGAAGATCCAATAGGCTATGCTGCATATTTCAGCTGTCCTCGCCGTTGTTGCATTCCTCACCGTAACTCGGCTTCACCCGCCATGACAGTCGAATACCAGACGGAGTTAGATATTTCATGCACCTGCGCTGAAAACCGAAAAAAAAAAATAAAGCAGCCGCGGTACTCCTTGTCATTCAAGCCTGTGGGCCTCTCGGGAAGTAAATTGCATTGTGCGAAATGATTCGCTTGCATGCCAGAAAATGGCATTTGGGAAACTTTCAGCAGGATCAATAGAAAAAAAAAAAACACTGAAAGAATATTCCAATATTCTGGTAATTGTACTGAAAACTAGCCTGGAAAAGAAGGGTTGGGATGATTTTGAACAGACTAGTTTTGTTGCAAGCAGCAAGAGAGAGAGAGAGAAAGATGAATATGCCAGGGGCTCTGACTCTGGGGACCTGGGGGAAGAGGATGGCATATTTAATGCCAGCATTTTCATGCATTTTTATTCACCACCAGCATCCCTTGTATTGCATACAAAAGCGCCCCCCCAGTCATATTAATCCACATCTAAATTTCAATGTCAGTGCTCTTTCATAGGGACTGCACAGGGATTTGCGATGACTCCAAGAAAAGAATGGGAGATGAGAGGGCAGGCAACTGTAAAAACGTGCGTGTGTGTGTGTATGTGTATGTGTGTGTGTGTGTGTTGGAGTGGGGGGGGGGCTTTTAAAACCGGGAAATCCCATAGCGTTCAGTTGGATAGCAATGTTTGAGATGTACAACTGGATTTACGCTGCACCTGAGGTGGAAGATGAGGAGGGGAGGGACGGGATGGGATAGGAGGGGAAGGCAGTGTGGGTACAGCGCGGAGGAGAGGAGAGGAGAGGAGAGGAGAGGAAAGCTTGTTGACTGCTAATGAAGCCTCGAGATGCGTTTGATGAGCTGACGGCTGCTGTGTCCATGTGCTCCGGCGCTCCCCAGTCATAGTTAATCTTTTTCACGGTAAACGATGCTTCCGCCGGAGAGAGAGACGGATGAGCGGCCTGACTTTTTCTGACATTTATTTGTGTTGGTGTTCGGCATGATAATCACCGTCGGCCATCTGACGGGCTACAGCCACGGAGCCAGACCTCCCCTAACACAGCGAGGTCAAGTAAGGAAGGATTTCATCTATCATTTTGCCCAGTCGCATTCCGCTCAAAGGCCGAGCTTCACGTCTAATTAGCTGGTAAATAATGCGATGGCGAGCGGCGGCGCTAAGGTCAGCGACAGCCCAACAAAGCGTACAAGGGATTTCTTGACACCGCTGCTTTTGTTCATATAAGCACAACAGATTAAAACAAGGTAGTCACAGAATAACTCATCATAATTCAGTGTAAGTCATTGTTCAGGAGACAGATAGCTGGATCACAAGTTTATAATGTGTTTAGCAGTTTAAAAAGGCATCAAGTTGCTGCAGACTCTCGTTGCACAAATGGCTGATAGACGTTCAAAATGATCTTCAATACAGGAACATTAGATAGAGCTTTGCCGGTAAAGTGTTTGGCTTACTCTATTCAAAAGGAGTTAGAGGTTTAGTAATGTAGGTTGAGGCCAATCCATGCCCTGCTTAAAAGTTTAAAGATATCAATTTAACATGATCTCTCTTTTTGGCTCTTGCTGCTGCATTCTGATCTACTTCTAGGCAAGAAAGGACTTTAAAATGAGAATTGAGCTGCAATAAACTGAACTGATGTTTCTTCTTACTCTGTGATATTTTTTTTTCACATAGTCGGAAGTCGGAAGATGTCAATCCAACATTTAATGCAGGGCAATCCAAAAGTATCACAGCTCCTTCTATTGCTTGCAAATATAGCTGTGTGTCATCAGTTTATGAATTAAAAGCAATAGTACGCCTCCAAATTATGTATGACCAACTGGTGGCTTATAAATGGAAAACAAAATTGCTCCCAGCATGGAACCTTTGTGCTGAAAAAGATTAAAAAAAAAATAGTCTGGTTAGTGCCGGAGCACTGATAGACAATAGGAAGAAATCCAGGGTGGAATGGAGAGTAGGAAAATGGGATGAAAATGAAGAGCATAGATATGATTCATTACAGAGCACGAATAAGATTAAACATATTTTGACTGAATAAATGGTGGACACTTGGGGGTCAAATGAAATGCTGATGGATCTGATGCATAATAGCGATGGCCGGGCAGACCTATTCTAATACCATTTAACTAACCTTGGTGTTTTCATCAGTCAGTCCAGTCCATCAGTTCAAACTCTGTCTAAAAATTGAGAAAAATTATCAATATCTATTCCGCATGTGTTTGGCACAGCTCGTCTGCGTGTTCCAATACTATTTGTATAGCTATTAAATTATGCTCCCACTTGCACTGTATTTCATTCTGATCAATAATTAAGTTGTCCCTCCAAGTCGCACACTGTACCACTCAATGCAGCCACTAACAAAGGCTTCTCTGTTCGGAGCAGAGCAGTACGATATGCATAATGGTCCTGCTGAATCCTAATGCAGGGACAAGTCAGATCTACATGCATGAAATGAGAGATGAGCATGGTGTTACAAAAGCCTCCGCTAACAGGGGCATGATGGGAAGTGCAGAGGTGTTCCGATTGAATATGCAGCAATATGAGGAACCCAAAGCTAATAGTGCTGTAAAAACTTCTCTTTTGTCCCGAATTGTAAGTTATCCCTTAGTGGTGTTTCCTTTGTGTGTGTTCAGCAGTGTTTACCCACCACAGCAAGAAAAATAACAAATATACAAAATAGCCCACTGTCAAACAAAAAGGTGAAATTACACATAATGACAATAATAGGCATTTATCCAATTTCCCCCCAGAAGATCAAAATGGCCAATGTTTTCCTTGTTTTGATTTCACTCACCAAACTGTGTCACCCCACATCCACCGCTGCGAAAAAAAAAAAACAACAAACACAAAATCCCTGGCCTGAAGCCCTGGCTTGTAATTGTGATGGGAACAAAGGTCTTTTCTCTAGAGCGACTATCTCTGTTGTCATTTCTGCAAATCAATGAATAACTGTGAAAGATGCTGCATGTAGCATTTTAACGTCAATAAATAATTGCCACATTATTGAGACGTTAGTATAATTACTGTTCTGTTCTTCCTCAGCGTGCTCTCTGTGAGCCTATGTTGAGATCAACAGTCAGCTAAACTCTTAACCATACTATTTCCTCCAAGGAACAGTCGAGTGTTGTAGTTGGCAGGCTTTTATATGGCAAAGTGTGAGGTGTCAGGTATAATGTCATTTACAGATAAGCAGGTAAGTAACAAGTAAAAATGTAAGTTGGTAAGTAAAACCGTATTCTTCCTTTTCAGATACTAAGGTAACATACAGGTAAATAAGAGGGTAAGTACAGATTAGTTTAGGATAAGTTTTCAAAAATAGAATTTTCCTCTACTGTTTAACCAAGGTAAGTATTATAATCTATCATCTAGTAAAACGAAATAAGTACTGAAGGTAAGTTTAGCTGTAATTAGCTGCTATACATTCAATGAAATTTAGCTTACACTACTCAAATGCACCACCAGAGGGAGTGTAACTTTCCCTGCAGTTGCAACACAATTACTGTAAATAAATTATACAATCACTAAGAAGATTGTCAGCCTGTACTGGCATCTGCAATGCATTTTACATTCTGTGCCTGTGGGGAATCTGCTGTATTGCTTTACCATACAAAACAGGAAGAGGGCGCTGTTCTACCAGCACTAACAGAGCTACAGCTTTCAGAGTTTCTCACAATGGCAGATGGTGGAACGTGTGAAAAGCCAATGCAAAAATCACTTCCAATATGTTTATAGAGACAGTGCATAAAATAGGCCACGCCCATCATGGGGGAAACCGCTGCACCACTTTCCATTCAAAAAAGCTGCATGCCTAACATTAGGCTGCTACTAAGCTAACATTACTGAGCCAATTCCTCTCTATACAACAGATGAGTTGTGTTCATGTGGGTCTCAGGATAGTTTGCTTTCTATTGACTGTCAGTCCTGGGTGCAAAAGTAATGAGAAATCTCACTGACTTGTTAGCTAACATCAGATAGTTAACAACAATGCACTTTAATAACCAATGTCACCTCAGCGTCGCTCAAACTTATAGTCTGAAAAGCATAGCTGTATTTCCAATTTTTAAATATGAAGTGAAATTATTCAAAGTCAACTTATTATCTTACCTGCTGATTAAATTAAGTAGTGGTAAATGTCGAAGTATTTCACTTCAGGCCACTGTGTGGGATCATTTATCCAGCTTTACTGAAAAAGGACATTGATGGAGGCCAATTAAGTTCATTTTTTCAGTGTACCTTCTCCTCTCTGTTGGAGGCAGTGTGCTGAAATACTTCTTTGACAGACTTGTTTACTCGAAAACAGGAAAAACCTTGTCAGGCTGTCCATATATGTGTTAAGATTTCCTCCCGATCGCCGCTTTTGCCGGTTTGTTAGCGATATTGTTTTCCCCCACGGTGGGCGTGGCTTTTCGGTATGACGCGCTCTGCAGTGTGTCTATCCTCTTCAGTGAGGACAAAGAGCCAAGAACCTTTGACTAAAGTAGCAACATCCTCTTTATTGGAAATGTGGTCTTAATTTGGAGAAACACTAGCACTAATAATACCACTGGTGTCAGATAGAGACTAACAATCATCTCCACCATGGTCTCATTTATTACAGTAATTATACAAAGGTATCACAATTAATTTGACAATGATACATTGATGTTTAAAAATGCTACACATAGCTCCTTTAACTGAGACGCACCAATGATCAAACAATTATTCATGCTGACAAATAACCTCAGTAGAAGTCCTTTCTGTATTGTGTGTGTGTGGTGCACAGCGCAGCCTGTGGCTAAATGAGAGAAACCACTGACAGTGGAAATGAAAATATAAATTGAAAACAAATATGAAAATTGTGAAAAGATTCCACCTGACTTGAGAGTGGCTAGAAACTTGCATCTCTGGGGCTACACCCACTTATAAAGCTGCTTAGTGCCATCTGTTGGACTGGGTGAATAACACCAACACTCTGACAGCACAAAGCAAATACAATCTTCTGGTTTGCTGTGATGTTTGCAACCAGTTCAGGATGTTTTCATTGAGATGTGCTCTTGTTCATTAGAGCAAGATGCAGTGTCGTGCACACACCACACGTCGTGAATTGCTTTTCTCTCTCAACACTAACGCCCAGCTACTGTATGTATCTGGTGCTCACATAATTCCCAGGCAGAGCCACCCTTATTAAATTTGAGAGTCACGGACTGAACCACCGACTCCGCAGAGAGCAAGTCCAGTCCAATGTTATTTTACCCATCTGAACTCACTCTAACACAAAACAGTGTTTGCTGCCAGACGCCCACAGGAGCAGTCGATGGAGCTGATTAGAAAACTGTCTGACGAGGGTGAAGGATGAGCCTCTACACCTCCATCATCTGGATAGAGCCTGCAGAGGAATCAGCTGAACTTCATAAACAAACTCAATCAATTGTAATGATAAGGCCGTCTGAGCGAGTCTGTTTTCCCAGCACTGGGAGAGGAGAATGTTACCACTTTTCAAGGACATGAACACTGTTGGCTATACCCCATATATAACTCTGAAATTCATGAGTAAGCGATAATGCGGTGAGCTATTGTGTTTTCCAAACAATCAAGGATAGGGGAAAGGAAAGGTTTTTTCAGCAGGTTGGAGTTTTATTTATTCAAACATTTCTCGGAGGCAGAGCTGCTCTGGAGGCAGAAATCATCTCATTGGTTGAGTTAAACCTCAGTGGGCGGAGCTAACGCCAATTTTGCTGGCTAAGTAACATTAGACTGAAGCCCAGTGAAAAAGGCAAGGGGGTAAGAGAGGATGAAGCTACTATTATGCAGCCTAGCGCTCTGCTACTTAGCATTAGTGTTACGCATTCACAAATTCCAGTCAGTGACAAACACTGGCAAACTTATCACAAAATACAACGTAAGGCAATAGAAAAATGTTTAATCCATGCTTTATATATGTGCAGTGTACTTACTGCTTGTTAAATGAAAGGCTTCATTAAAGCAAAGTGTACCACTGCAGTTATACCTGTGTATTTGCATGGTACTAATTGTGCATTGTGCCGTTACTGTCCGTCAAAACATCCATCGGAATGAATGACATCCAGTCTCCTTCAGATCAGCGGAGCATGAAGATGTGAGCGGAGCGTAATTGCTTCAGCGGAAGACACTGCAAGGCTGCAGTAACACTGGGCAGCTCCCTGGTGTGAACTTGTGAATGTGAATATAACCCTCACTCCCCTGCAGCTGCTCCCCCAGGGCCTCGCTAGGTCAGCTCGCCTGGTTAAGGGTTATGATGAAGCTATAATGAACACGAAACTATTTACACATTAATATCTTATAACTGTACTCCGTGGTGTCTAGAAAGCTCGTGGTAGTACCGCTGTGGAACTAAAAATGGATTGAAAGGGCTCTGAATCCAAGCGCTCTGTCATGGCTGACAGAGATGGCAGCCATTTTTAATTTAATTTGAGCGTAACTGTCATGGAAATGAGCACTGTTTTAAGTGTGAACAGTGCATGCCACCCACAGAGTTAGAACGGTCAATACGGCAGCCAGCAGAATATTTAGTAAAACAGCGGTGGCTGGGCCAGCCGGAGGACTGAGATAATTTCCAGTTCAGCCCACTGAAAGGAGACGATGCCCAAAGAGCAGGGTGTTAATCTTTTTTCCTGTGCCAGCCGATTTGTGAGGAAGAATTTAAGACAAGGCCCTGTTGTGATAATCTTTCCTTATTTGACTGCTGATGGCCCACACCACTTTGCGGCGGGGGTTATCTATTGCTACAAAGCAAGGTGTTGAATAGGATTTAACAAAGTGAATTGGCCTACATGAGGCTTTTATAATTCCAACACGAGACAGTGTGAGTCGATTGTTTAAAATGTATTTTTTTATGGTTTTTCGGAATCAGAATCATGTCATTTGCCAAGGACAATGCATGTGTAGGATTTTGTCTTTAGAAACAGCACCTGACATTCAGTGCAAAGGACAGTATAGACGAGACTATACATCTTTACATTAGACATTCAGTCACTATCTGCAGTCAGATAGCATGGCATGGAGTAGTTTACAGCGTAGGTGAAAGTCTAACAGTGTATTGGAAAAACATACCCATGGGGTACATGCATGAAATAGTTTGAGTAGGAGTAGGAGTATTGACATTGGACCTGAGGCTAAAGAGGTATGTGAACAAAGATTTGTGAAGGCATCATGAGTAATACGAGACTGTGCAAACACAGCTTGGTTATAGTAAATAGGATAGACAGTAACAGAAGTGGTCAATTCCCATGGCAAGTGGTGGTTGGGTTAGGGATAGAAGGGGGTAGGAGGGTTGATTTCGCAGGGTGACAGGTGGCGGGTGGTCCTGCTCTTAATAGCCTGGTGTCCTTGTATGCAAATCTCATGTGTAAGTCGCTTTGGATAAAAGCGTCTGCCAAATGTGAAATTGTAATTGTAATTGTGTCATCTTTAAGAAGAAAGTGATAGTTAGCATGTGGTTTCACTTGGTTTTGATGGTTCCCTCCATTCTGACTGATTGTGACTTCGATTGCATCTATGTAGTGGTCTGCAGCTACAAAGTTGTGAACAGGCAAACCATGTGTTTCTACTGCTCCTCCGTTGCCTGTCATAACATTAGGTCGTTTTAATGAGTTAATGCAGCTAGCTCACAAGGGCTAATTAGGTAGCATCAATCAAAAATAAACAGAAAAAGCAGAAATAACATTACTTCAGAGCAGTGGCGTGCACAGACAATGAAAGGGGCAGAGGCAAAATTCTCAGAAAAGAGAAACTTCTGGACTGTCCTGTGGTTCACACAGCTGAGGTGGAACAATTGTGAACTGTCTAATAAAGCAGAAATGCCATAAAAAAAATCATAAAATAAATGCTTGGGGTATCTGGGGACATGCTCTCCCAGGAAGAGATTTGATTCCTGACTCTCACCGAGTTTAATATGTAATCCAATCTAAAAATTACAGGTATAAAATGAAATGCAATATGAATATACTTTGAAATGTCAAATAGGACCCAACCAAAGTAGTTTCTTTGTTTAGCAAGATTTTCAATTTTCGAGAAACAATTTTTGAAACAAAGAAATCATGTTTCTGTACAAGATAAGAAAGCACTCAAACAGTATTAGTATTTATAGATGATGTCACTTTTTTTTGGGTTTATACATAACAGCCAGTGTTGGTGTTCAGTAACTGAAATTTCACCTTTCACCCACAAGTTGCAGAGTTCTACCAATATCAGTCAATGCACAGTTCTTTTTAGCCTGAGGAATTCCAGGTGAAGCTGCAGTAAGCTGCTGAAAGTGAAGAGGCATTTCGAGAATCAATTTATGGATAGTTTGGCATGCTATTTTTTAACAATATGGCCAATATTCAGACCAAATTCAGTAATTACACAGCATAAAAATTACATAAGTGAATTATATGTAGACCTGGGTTTAAAATTGTGTTTACAGTCCAGCCCTAATAGTTCTGTGCAGTTTGACATCTCTCACAATTTTGGCAGTTTTTCCATCTGAAGGAGCTACAGACATTTTATCTACACATACTGGTTAAGGAGGAAAGTGTCTAATGATTTTATGGAGAGGATGACCATTGTAAGCGAGGGGAAGCATGTGTACCAGGTTTTAATAGCCTACAGCACATATAGTGAAAATACTGCAATGTAAATTCCCTTCAGACTGGTTATATGCAATTTTTTGTTTATTGCTCCTCGGATGATGAGGGTTAATGAGTCGTTTAAAAGCTCTATTTCTGTGTTTCAATCTGAAAAGGGCACCTGGACAAAAAATGGCAGGAACAAATCTGTCTGTCTGTGTTGGCGAGAAGTTCATCCGAGGCCAACTTTTCTTGGCCGACAAGCTTGTTGACCGTCTGCACATTGGCCGAGTTTCCCTGGCCGCTCAGCTCTATAGGACAGGAGTGGTTTTCCGGTGACTTGTTGATCGTATTGCTCGCAGTCCTCCTCTCTTCGTCAGCCTTGTGCGCCATGCGGCTCCTTCGTGAAGGGCAACTGGCAGCCCATCACCCACTCAGCAGTGCAGATAAGTTGGAGCTTAGCCTTGGGGTGGGAGGAGCCGCAGGAGAAGCAGACTGCGGTGGAGGGCCCGAGGATGCTTCTGATTGCTGACCGGTAGAATTGGCCCAGGACTAGTTGTGAATCATTGAGCTTGCTCAATTGCCGCAGGAAGAAAATCCTTTATTGGGCTTTCTTGATTAAAGAGAGGATGTGCTCAATCAAGGGTGCTGGTGATGTTGGACCCTTAGAACTTGAATGACTCAGCTGAATTCACAACTGAGCCATTAAAGCCGCACTAAGCGACTTTGCATGTTTACTTTAAAACCAAGAAATCATGTCAACGTCATGTCAGTAAACTGTGAACTCCTCTTTCCAGATGGAGTGATCACTTGCTGCTGTTTAGGAGACAGTCTTGTATTATGCCCTTAAAGGTCCCATATCATGTAAAACAGGATTTCCCTTGCCTCATTGATTATAAAGGAGTTGGATGTGCTATCTAAACATCGTGAAAGTCACCAACTAAATCCACACAATCCATATCAGAAAACTGATCCTCTAAACGAGCCGCTTGGACTTCCGTAACTTTGTGGCGTCACAAAGGTTCGCTCATTATCATTTTTGTAAGAAATATTAGGCCAACAATGTGTTTTTATCAAAGCGGTTGAGCGATTGTCATTGTTTTTTTACCGGAGAGTTTTCCCTACCTGTAGCTGCCTGCAGCTTCCGAGCTGTGGTGTCTCATGTTTCACTCTTGAAACGGTTAGCCAATCAGAACAGTTAATATTAACGAGCCTTAAAGGCACAGCGACAGCAACAGACGGTTCTTGGTAAGGCTCAGAGAGATGCTGGGAAATGAACGTGTAAAAATGGATTGAGAGTGTTTATGGTACATGACACCACACACACAGCTTTGAATGGACCTCAAGACATAAAATAAAACACTGGAAAGTGGAGAACACCCAGCACCAGAATTTGATTTAGGCAAATTGGGCGAATCTATGGCATCTCAATTAGTGGGGATAGGACGCTCTTACAAGGAAACAAAACAAAGCACAAGACACAAAATAGTATGTTAAATAGACTCTTGCCTTTAAGCAGCTTTAACCTCCATGGGGGGATGAGTAGGTGGGTTTGTGCAGACGTCCTGATCTATGTTGAGCTCCTTCTATCTCTCTCCTGGACATTAACTTATCACCATTGCAGATGAGGCCCACAGGGTGATATTGTCCACAGACTTACAGTTTGATGGATGGGTGGCCAGGAGGTTTCATTCTGTGTTGTGTTCCACTACGATAGTCTCGGGCGGCACAGTGGCTCAGTCGGTGCCGTCCCCGCACAGCAGGAAGGACCCGGTTTCGATCCCCCATCCCCGGTCCTTCCTGTGCTGAGTTTGCAAGTTCTCCCCCGTGTTCACGTGCGTTTCCTTCCATATTCCAAGGACATGCACGTCAGGTGGATTGGAGACGTTAAATAGCCTGTAGGCATGAATGTGAGTGTCTGTCTATCTGTGTTAGCCCTGTTTTGAACCGGTGCCTGTCCAGGTAGAGAAAATGAATAAATGGGATAGGCTTCAAGCGCGATAGAAATGCAAAAATGAACAATACACCAAGGTAGGGTAGATCTTTTATTCTTGGCATCTTTGTAATACACTTTCCATGGAGTAGGTTGTGTGTGTGTGTGTGTGTGTGTGTGTGTGTGTGTGCACGCTTGCAGAACACGTTTATGCCACAATACTACATGTCCCGGGCCCGTTTTCTGTCAGAGAGGATGGATGTTGCTCTGCGAGTGGGTTCGCCCTTTGTTTTGTTCTATTATTGATAAATCACTTTCATGTAACAAGGTGTGCGTTGGAAAAAGCTTTATCCTCTTTGCTAACAATCAGTAAATTTCCCCCCCACTCATTTTTCTCACGCCACGTTTCCGTTACAGTCTGCTGAAGCACTGCTAAGATTCTTGTCTTGTAACATTTGAGATACATTTTTTATGTGAGTTTACATAGTGAACGTAATGAGATGCTTTGGGCCCTATAATCTCTCTGAATGTACTAGGAAATGTTCTTCCTGACAGCAAATTCTATTCTCTTCTATTCTATTCTGTCCATTCTACTTCTGTGGTTATCACAATTTAAATACATTTGGATTTCAATGCCGTTTTTGGTTCTCATATTGCATCATACCCATCTTTGATTTCACAACAAGACCCTCTGTCAAACTACTGAATTATTTACTGAAGCTAGTATCACCCATTCTGTTCACATGTCTATCCACAGAGGGAATGCTGTCATTTTGAAAGATTTGAGATGTGCGCCCTCTGCTGCGCCCCTATTGGCATAGCTCCTCTGAAGAAAGATTTCATCTCAATAAGTATGATCGCCCCCATCCATCACCAGCCAAATTAAAATGAGCTTGCGTATAGTGGGGGGTGGGTTGGGAAAGAGGAAACACACCTGTGCCTGTTTCAGTTGGCAGGAATTAATTGTTCCTTCCATGTTGGGTAACATACCAATGATTTGCTCGCAAGGCATGTTGATAAATTGTCAAATCGCTGGTGAGATCACAGAAGGGGGCTTAGCGTCACTGCTATCTCAATATTTGCGCGGCATTTGGGCTGAATTAGAGTTTTGTCTTTTCACACATTATATGATATGTGCAAGCTTAACACTGATCTCCACTGCTGGTAACCCTTCCAGTGTTGCCTTCCAATGAGTTTCCTCTCTAAATATGATGTTGATGATATGAGTTATTGAACACCAGCAGCGAAAGTGTTTGTGACGGTGGAAAAAGCCATGCATACATTAGCTGAAGCCTCTTGAGGGTGTTTTTTCTTTCTCCGTGCGATTTAGAGCTGGGCTAGAGTTAATGGGAGCTGCAAGGCAAGCACCACCTAGAATAATGACTCGCAAATGGGCTGAAACGGTAAACAGTATATCAAATGAAAGCAGACAGACCAACAAGATGAGATGAGGTAAAAGCTTTGTAACGACGGCATGATGCTCTCTGATGCCGTCCCATGAGAAATAACGTTCGGAACTGACACTGATCCTGTGCACACCGTCTGCCAAGATGAGGTTGAATTTACTATCTTTATTATTATTATTATGTGTGTGTTTGTATGATTTGCAGGTAGTTTTGTAGTCAGACTGAAGAATATCAAGAATATCTGTCATTTAGTTTCCCCTCCTCTGTGAATTCATTTCAAGGCTTCTAAACCCACATGCAGTTTCACCTCATATGCAATCCTGTTATTCTCCCAGCGAAATTCTTCACTCACAAAGTTATTCAAAGATTTCTCCGGGCTAATCACCAACTCCAAACCAATCCACCGCTCGCAGTTTTTTTAGTCTATTTTTAAATGTTATTTCTGCACCTTCTGATGTTTTTTTTTTTCATTTTCTTAACCTTTAGCCAGTGTTGGGAAATTTACTTGGAAAAACTTACTAAACTAGATTAGATGATTAGATGAAACTTTAATGATCTCCGTGGGGAAATTGGGTCACGGAAGCAGCGGAGAAAGGGATATTGGTAAGAATAATACAACCTGAGACTACTGAGATTGATAAAAACAAATATTTAGCCTACAGCAACCACACATATTGAAGATTTTAAGCATATGAATAAATAAAGAAAGAAACTACTATACTATTTGAGACTCTGTCTTCATTGGATGTTTTACAGTACCTCACTATGAGGCGTTTTGTCATGTAACAGTTTCAAATTGTAGCAGACACATTTTTCCCTCAGTCAACTCGTGTTGTGTTTATTTCCATGAGAAAAGATTATTTAGAGTGGCATCTATCTTGATTTGTGCTTTATGATGACAGAGAATAAGTTGTATATTGTATGTATGGGTTTCAGTCTCCATTCAGTCAACTGCTTGGTTGTTAATAAAATAATCTATGTGTATATAACATAGATGATCCTGAAACTATGAGTTATTACCTATGTTATCCTCAGTATTGTGTTTTCTTTTTCAATGCAAATGTCTTGGTTGTACCATTTAATTTTACAGTCAAAGATGAAGGGGCCAGTGTCAGTTTATTTGCCATTTGCAACAAAAATACAAAAGTACATCTGTTGGATTTTGTTATGGCATAGAGGAGGAAGGCGAGCAAGTGCAGAATCAAAGTAAGAGAACAACCACAATTGAACAATAATGAAAAACAAACTCATTTTACACAATGCACAAGTGCAAAGAAGCATCTTAGGACTTGTCCAATGCAATACGTCTAGTTTGCAGTAGAGAGTAAAGCTCTTTAGGCCTCTGAATTTAACTCATTAACTGTTGGTGAAAAATCCTTTCACTGCAAAACTAATGTAAGCATAAAGTGCAGCCAGAGTTGGCAACTGGCCTCTCAAAAAGAAAAAAGAAAAATCTGAAGGACGCCAATATGTGAACTCGCTGTGTAGAGTAGACAATTTTGTATTCTGGTCAAGCAAGTCTAGAGAATGGAATCAGTTGATTCAAAGACAGCGATTTTCAGGGTGCTTAGAGGTTTTTTCTTATGATGCCCTGCTGTGTCCGTCTCTTCACACAGTGGAGTGACATTTCAATGCCTGAGTGGAATTGCTGAGAGGTCTCATGAAAGGTAACCAGAACTTTTTGACAATGTCAGAAAAATATGCTGAAATATGACATTAAAAAGGTGCAATAAGTGAGATTTTTTCCCACAGCGCGAAATGGCCGCAATATATCTGTAGGGGATCGATAGGGTTGCTGATCAATACCAATGACTCAACGATTACTTTGCCAGGTGCTTTTCGTTCTCGAGCCAAGAAATCAAATGACAAAGCAGTATTATTATTCCAGTATTCAGCATGGTGATATATCACCTCTTCACTAGGTGTTTCAGTTGGATCTCTGCTCTCTCTCTAATTAGCTAACTTACTCCTCTCTGTAGTGAAATGTCATGCTATGTAAGATTTATGTAAAATAGCACCGGCTGCAAGCGCAATGATGGATGACGGATCTAAATCAAAACAAAGACAAAACCTGCGTCCACCCTGCTTTCCAAACAGAAAAACTGCATTCATACACTCTCACCGATCGAAACAAATCAGACAGTTCATCACAGGTAACACAAGTCAGTCAGGAGCAGTATATTTATGATAGGACCTGCAGAAATGACTCATGGCCTCGGGGCATGACCTCTATCATAATGTTAAAAACATGGTGCAACATGTGAAACACAATAATGGCTGAGGATTGTGTGGGTTAGGTTACACTCATAGATTATCATAAAGGCTGATAATTTTACTATGACACATCAAAACGGACATAAAACTACACCAAATCTATATCCTCCATTTGTAATTTCTCAGCGAATCGGTCCCCTAAATTCAGTAATGTTGTAGTATCCTTAGCCTGGTTAGCTCTGTATGTAATGGAAACACATAACAAACCAACTGGGCTTTGCCTTTATCAGGCTCAGCCCCGCACAGCTCTGCACGACCTGGTTCTGAGTAATGAAACGGGGTGTTAGATGTAGGTAACAGAGCTGAACTAGATAGTAATAGTCCAGACAACAAACATTAGATACTGAAAATTGCACGTGCCTATCTGGAAGAAAATCAGTTTTCATTCCTTTGGTCCATCTCAGGTTCAGCTGTAGAGGAGGAGCTGGCGGCCCATAAGAAATACATTGAGCTGATTACAGGACAACAACAAGCCAAATGGGGAGTGAAACAATTAGAGGTTCATTCCTCCACCATATCTTTTGACCTAATGAGAAGATTGTAGGCTAGATTCAAGTGAAAATCTTAAATAGACTGCCTTGACTGCCAAGTCAATTACAGGCTACCATTGTGCCAGAGGATGTTGTTGCGATTGCTACTGGCCATCAATAGAGGTCAATAAATTCAGATTACTTAACGCCCCTTTAATTTCCCTAAGGAAGATATATTGTTGTATTTACTCTCCTCTTCTGCCTATTTTTTTCTCTATGACTTGGTTTATTCACTTTAAACATAATGTTGTCAATCCACTGTACCATCAGTAATATGAACTGGAGTGGAAAACATTGTTGTTCAAAACAATTCAAGATGTGAATTCCCCTCAGCTTATAGCAGTCGAAAGATAGGATGTGAAAACAACAACAAACCACCACCAATAGATGATGAAGTGATTGTACAACATGAAATTGGCAGGTTGTATAACCCCCAGTCTCTCTCTCATACATAAGGCACAGCTCTAAAGTGAAATACTTGTGGAGTAATAGCAGGAGGAATGGATTTGTTTGGATTGCAGATTTTGCAGGTTAGTGGATCCATATATCTTAATGGAATAAAAATATTAACATTTGGGAATGAAAAGTGCTCGTAATATGTTACAGAGGGAGTTACTATACCTGGCCTAGTCTCTACTGCCCCCTGTCCCCCTCTAAACTACACTGCTGTCATACTGCTCCAGAAGTACTTTCATAATGACAAAGTTGCCCGAGAACACTCATAAGGCACAGTTTAATCTTTTAATAATTTACAACTATTATAACTTTAATAACATTATTTGTTTAGTACTTTAATTTCCAAAACAAAGTGCTTCACAATCAAGGCAAACAAAAGATACAGAAACAAGGTTACACAAGAAAAGGAAAGGACAGCAGAGAGAAGAGCGTCCCATTCCCTCTACTTTAGATGCTGTAGAATCTATTTATCCAAATGAAATTCTGGTGTTGAGTATGGACACTGCTGGGAATTCTTCTCCACACAAAGCAAGTGACAAATCAAAACCTAAGACTGAAGTGCAAACATGAGTGTGTTGTGTGCAGTTTACTAATCCTCTGGGTATTGAAGTTCCCTCTCACTGTCATTTACGGGCTGTCAACGTCCAAAGTTGCCAAGTGCAGCTTTAAAGTCACACTGAAATGACTTTTAGCTCATTCTAACTATCATACCATACACAATTTATGCCAACAAAAAGACAAAAAAATATTTTTTTTTATCAAAATCTTATTACTGTACTTTTCGTCCTGGAAAACATAATATCTTTAGTGGTGACATCATCATGTACCAGGAAGTGTACATAAAAATTCCAGCCAATCAACCCATCACAGAGTTTTGAACAATCCTGCCAATCCTCTAACATCAAATAAAACGCCTTTCTCTCTGCAACTGATATCCCATTGGTTTACACTTTTCTATGTCCGGCCTCAATATCCTGTTTCAGCAGGAAATACATCACATTAAGGCAGCAAGATGCTCTTAAAATGCAGTTTCATTGTGAAGCATTATTCACAGCGTTAAGCATTATGTAAACATTTTCAGTTCATTTCCTCATCTTCCCACTACCTACAGTCTCTGGACTTCTACTCTCCTCCATCACTCATAACTCCAGCCCGACTAAACTGGGCTGTTTTCCTCGGCCCACTTTTCACAGAGCCTCTGACTGTAATCTCATTATCGACTTGCCAGTGGAAAAGAGATTTATTTAATGTATTTGAGGAACAAACCACCAGAGGCTTAAAAACACTGTCCCCGGGGGTTCAGGATGATGTCTTTTTTTTTTTCATTGTTTCATTAAACCACTTCAAGCCAAAAGTCTATTTCACTCCCATCAGTATATCTGATACCTCTGCGGCACATGTTGCCAGTAGAGCAAACGGGTCTAATCTTCATAGGGGGGAGGGATGAAACCTGGAGGAACAAATATGAGGTGATTAACTCGTAGTCACTTTGTTCCCCTTCAGTCATTGCAGAGCACCTGGCGACGACTCCCACAATGCCATTCTCTCTTCTCTCTGAAGATTTTCACCATTAATTCCAGATTAGAGAAATGGCTGTGCTGTCCAACCGCCCAACCCAGGTCCTATTTTCTATCCCACTGTACCGGTGTGGGTACAAGATGAAATGAGGTTAAAATTAGAGTGTGTGTGTGTGTGTGTGTTGATGGTTAAGGGTTAATGGGTGAAAGGTCTGGTTGTTTTCAGACATGAGCGGTCGACTCCTGTCTCAGCCGGATCTGCAGCAAAGCAGATCACTGTAAAGAAGCCTTGACTAAGGGGATTGGAGGCAGGGGCACTTCATGGATATCTTATCCCTCTGCTTTTAAACTAGACGCCTAATTGGCCCGACTGTGCTTTCAATTTGTGCATTTGTGGATTCACCGTGTTCTTACAGTTGGTTGATAGGTTAATTTTTGCTTTAAAGTAATAATCAGGAAGATTTTTCATATAAATACATTTCTGTTTTACTACTTGTTATCACCGATTGATATAACACGATTCAGCCTATAGCCAGTTCATGAAAGCTTTTACATTTGCTATTATAAACACCCGGTGTCTTTCCTGGGAAAAAGCCTCTGGTGCACAGGAACTGATGCATTTTATGTTTCCAGTTTATTTGGAATAAACAGAAGAAGAACTGGGTAGTTAGCATGAGCAGTGATGGCTGAACAGACAAAGAAAAGAGAAACTCAAACTGCATCAACAGAAAATCCAAGGAAAAAGACATCACAGTACTAGACACACTGTTTGATTGACAGGTGGGTGCTTTCCCAATCACTTCCTGACACACTACCACTTCACCAGCAAGTGTCACTCCAAATGAAGTCACACCTGCAGCTGTGAAGGGCCCTCCTCACTAAGGGATAGGCTATAAATTAACTGGCAACTGTGGGACGCCCTCCACACCATCCACTGCAAGCAGGACGCACAAAAACTACTATACTTGTCAAAATCAGTTGACAGGGAACTGAAATTTATAAGATGTTTCCTCCATGCTTTTTCGAAGCGCACTGCCATCATCATAGGGGTAGTGGCTTATTGCAAGTCAGTATCACTGCCCACAGTGGATAGGGTGAGGGTGTAGGGGGTGGATTGAGACGGAGCCATGATCTCTGGGAAGTGCAGTGCAAAAACATCACAGCAATGACCGCAAAGTTAGTAGTCTATGGATGCAATTCAATTATGGTTAATTTAGCTCCTTTAGAGTATCATTAAGATGCTGTAGTATTTATGCTTGCTTATGTCCATGCGCTGTATTCCACAAGAGGGCCTCAAGCCCTCACTATTAGAGTGTAAAATGACAGTTCCCCACTAGGCAGCCATTACACTTTGCTTCCTGAAGTGAATTAATAATAAGGTGGTTTGACTGAAACTGGATTTCATATAATATTGGAAAGCCATTTCCAGTGATTGAAACTGAAGTGTGCATGGTTCAACCATTCCCTGCATGATTTAGGCTTTACAGCTCTACTGTGTGTACAAGCTACTGGAGGCTTGTCAGCTCATCATCTGACAGAACAGAGTGTCAACTGAAGTCGAAAGCATAGTTACAGATTTGCAATTATACACTGATTTTTATCAAGTTCAAGTTTGTTTATTTCTATAGCCCTTTAGCATGTGTCAAAGGACTGTACAGAGAATGAGCCTAAATAGGTCTAACTGATTGACAATCAACTGTTCAGTAGAACAGAATGATGTAAGGCAAATGCAAGGGAGCAGAACAAAGCACAAGACAAGCAAAATTTAGCAAGACATAGCAAGCCTCCCAAGGAGGTTCTATATTAAGCCTACCTATTCTACATAGCCTACCAGCCACCACTGGCGCCTACACCACTGGCAAGTTCACTTGGGCAAAATTGTCTTTTTGCCCCTCCATTTTTCACACCTTTTAAAAGTCAAAATTTAGTAAAAATCTAATATTTAATCTTAAATCTCTCAATCTTTTCAATCTAATATTTAATTAAAGACTAAGTAAAATATCTGCTCTGTCTGAATTTAGATAGCATAGTTGCAATTGGATTGCTACACCCCCTTTCCAACCCAAAGGTATATTCCAACCTGGCTCTGCAGTACGTACTACAGACGATGGGGCAGTGCAATTGTGAATGGAGTGACAGTAGCATAACATTGCACAATTTATGGGCAAAGAAAAGTAAAAAAAACAAAACAAAAAAAAACAGCACAGGTGTGTTTCTCTGAAGACCTTCACTGTGTAACCACCAGAGGTGAAAGGCAACAGGACTAGGTCAAAACCTTGTATATGGCTGGACCGTGTATGGGTGCGCCACGGCCGACCAATGGTGTAACTAACTCCACTGTAGACTGTTAATATACAGAATAATAGTCCATACATCCATACTGATCTCCATTCCAGCGCGTCCCGTCTCCTCTCTCCGCCGCTGTCCTCTCAACCGTGCCCACGGCCCGCATTGATCCTCCCGATCCAAGCCCCGGTCGGCCTGGTACCCATCGGTGCCGATCCTAATCCAATCCAATCCTAATCCAGTGAGTTATATTTAATCAAAGGTTATATTTCTATATATTTCACTATATTACTACAACCTAATAGTGAGCTACTTTGGTTTGTTTGTTACGTATGGAAACTTAACTTTAAGCATAACTCATTTTAAGAAGTAAATTATTTAACCTGTGATGTCCTTCTGTTAGGAAGCTGATATTTTCAAGCCTAATCCATTCTGAATGGCTGGAGGAGTCTACCAGCATAGTAAAATATACAGAGGCACAAATTAAAAATTACATTTTTAAACATTTTCTCACGTTTAAGGGAAACAATGTCTTAAGTTGAAAATAATATAGATGTTTCATGTGAAGAGAATTAGTTTTTGCATTTAATGTTCAGCAGCCCACATAAGTAGACCTGAATGGGAGGATTCAGTAACTAACTGACTAACCCACTGACTGGAGAGAAATAGTAACATTTTTGTTTACAGTGATCCAATATTATATTGAAGATGTTGAGCTAAAAGAAAAACTGCTGTAGCTTGTAGGCATCTAACCATGAAGCTATCAACCAAGTGTCAGTCCAAGCTAACACTCCAGTGTCCATCTGGCTCCTATGTTAGTCAACTCGCCACCACACAGCTGCCTGATTTTTGCTGTCTTTACAGATATGGATAATCAATCACTTGATTAAACTAACCTATAACATATCTTACATTTCTTCCTCTTTTGAAAACGTGAAGAAGATCCATATAACTTGTCTTGTCTTTTCCTGAAATTGTGTTTCCTGGCTGTAGCCTACTTTGCTTTCTCTGACCTAGACTAGGACCGACCGATTAAAATCATCCATAACGTCGCCTGTTCCTTTAGTTTGACTCAAACTACACGATGACAGATTGGCAGAGCCCCCTACCAAACAGACACACATAGCAAGGAGCGGCAGGTGAGTTTGATTTGTGTCCCGGCATGTACCTCGATGCACCCAAAGCCGGGCTTCAAAGCTGGCTCACGTAAAATAACCGGCCCGCTCTGACTACGACGCTCCCAGGAAAGACTACCTGTGGTTCCTCACCTATACTGCTATTTGTGCTCTCTCTGGGCTTCATGCAATTCCTAGAAACGAAAACTCCAACTGTGGGGAAACACCCCAGACCCTCCCTGATGGTTCAAAAGTAAGTATTTGAAGACCATATGCTCATTTGGTATGGGGGTGTTTGTCATCCTGAAGTCTACCAGACAAGTCAACTCTCAAAAATCCTATAAAACCAGACTTTGCCATATCTGTTGAAAAAAAAAAAAATATGGGAATCTTTTCATGACCGCAATGCTTCTGTCTGCAAATGTGTTATCTGTAAAGTGTTAGGCTACTATTTGCACAATTTCCAATTATTATTCATAATCAATCCTAGGTGAGCGGTATACTGAATCCTCTATATGATGCATGCTACTGTAAGCTTTATGACTGAAACACTGTAATGCTTTGGTAACCCATTGTAGCCATACATGAAGAAGTTTTACATAGAAACCTGCTAGTACACTGATCGTGCACCAGAGGGCACTCCCGCTAAAGCTTTGAAGGCGGCTCGGCCAAGTTGTAAAGAGGCAAACACACGAAGGGCCACTTAACTTTACCATGGTTTTTTAATGTGGAGTCAGATATTATCATTTTGAGATACTGTGTTCTCTCTAAAATACACTAAAGTTTGAACTAAATTATATAATGCAGATTCCCTGAATATTACCATGACAGAAGCAAGTTCCTTGACAAAAATGATGGATGAATCCAGGATGGGTCTGGGCAAACACTTTGGAAACTATATGAAGAAATATAATTTTTTGTTCCAACACATCAAAGAGAGATAAGAGACTGTGATGGTTCTGAAAATCTGTATTCACTACATGGCTGGAAGGTGTGTTTGTGTGTGTGTGTAAGAGCATACACTACTATGCAACCAACATATGAAGGTAACTTCTATGGTCTTGTACCCACATGCATACAATTTATTCCAAAGGATTCACAAGATATGACTTTCACATTTTCTGTGGTACATTATATCTGTCACCTACAATACTAAATCATTCTAATTGATGCTCAAGACTTCTTAAGGATAAAATATATAGGGAAGGGCTGGACTGATACAGTAAAGTGCTCTAACACTATATTTTACACATTTGGGTGAGTAGAAAATGTTCACGAGTTAGTGCTTAAAATGATCCTTATTTATTTTAAATCATCTTTTCAAAAGGCCTTGGACAATGGTAATGAATTCACTGTGGTGAGATTGAGTGAAGCCATCTGAGACTTAACATCTCCAAACACCCTGTAACGTGCAACTGCCTTGTCTGTTTATACACCCTTGTAAGTAAGGGCTCAAGAACATATGGTAAGGAATAAGAAGGTAGGCTATGTAACAGGGTGGTGACTTCCAAAATCCTTAGGGAGCTTAGTAGTGATGTGATAGAGTAAGTTTCAATGAAAGATAAGAAGTCTATTTTTCCAACCATACCACATACTGTACTTGTATACTGGAGGTTCATAATGGTCACAAAATCATGCTTAAAAACTGTTACTTCACAAATTCCTATTTCTGCATTTGCATTTCGTGATCTTGGAATTATAAGGTTGAATCTGACATTTTTTCTTAAATCAGTATTGAGTTATCCTCTTATTCATGATCTGTGAATGATCAATATCTGAGACCTGCACTCACACACCCAGAGAGCACCTTATACTTCCAAGCTCACAATTTGGTAAGAAATTGATCCACAGTCCAGATTTAAGGATCGTGAGGAGTATGGAAAGAAAGCCACTAATTTGACCATCATTGATCAGCAACAAATCTAATATCTCAAGTTTCTAATATACTGCACACAGTATCTGTCTGGTGTGGCTCAAGAGGCTGACCATGACTGTTCCAAGTGTTACTGGTGTTGTGAATGTATCAGTTTTGCTGCAGTATAACTTCAGTAAAAATCATAGCCTACATATGCCATCAGACCTACTGAGCATTAGGAGAAAAAAAAACATTTGGTAGCTTTTGAGGTGTGCAGCCATTGTCTGAAATGGTTTTCAAATCACCTTGAAGGAACTAGTCAAAATATTTGAAAACATAGTCCAAAAAAAAGAAATAAAAAAAAAAGAAATAAATCTTCTCCAGGTCTTTTTTCTACTCAAAAGTGATTGATCTGAGGATACTGAGCCGTCAATCAATCAGGCTCAATCCATTCATTATATATATTTTTTAAAAATCAAATAATTTCTAATAATTTTACAATAGAGAGACTCATCCCCAACAGACTGTCTGGAACTTTCCATTGTTCCTGACTGTTTACAAAATAACCCCTTCAGTCTAATTTAACTCATTTGCATTTTTGTCAGGGGGTTTGGCAGAGAAGACAGATGGAAATGAAGCAAACATGAGAGCAAATGGAACGACTAATTGATAAGTGAAAATTAACATAGCTTTTGTCTCAGACCGTTTTGTACACACTAATGGGACTTTCATTTACTAGTTATCTATATATTATGGAAATAAGGCTTGGTCACACATATCACAGGGCAAACTTTAAGCCTGTACACTAAACTATGATTTGCTAATCAGCTCACAAATATGAAATATGAGTAGTGTTTACGATAAATGTGTTCAATATGCTCACAGCATAACAGCTCGGGAGCTTGGGTGGAGTGCAGTTCTGAGATACTGAGAAAAACTGTAATGTACTTTCTATATTTTTAAATATTTAACCCCAGAAGGTTCTTTAAAAAACACCTCACAAGCAAGTGAGGAAGCAACATTCAAACATCATATGATAACTCAATCTTGACAAAAAAAAATAAAAAATAGAACCTTACAATTCCAAGTTCAGGAGGTGATGATATTTGAGGCAAAATACACCAGTAGTGTTTATATATTCTAGGAAAGGGTGAGAGTGCATAGCATCAATGGGCCCACTGCTTATAACTTCATAATGGTGGAATTATATGGATGATGGTCCAAGGACCATACCAACCCATCTATATCCCACTTGATAGCTATCAGCAGTTAAAGCAAAAAGAGGCTATGATGGGAAACAAAGGTAGACTGGGCCATGGGGGTCGGGCGGTGGAAGGGGGTTGTCTGCAGTTTTGGTGTCGGGGGCTAGAGGTGCATTAGGGAGGACTCCTCTATGAGAGCACTTAACTGACTTAGAATGCTGAGAGGAGCCGTCTGGAGTGGGGGCCCAAAAATGTCTTGCAGCACAAAAGCAGAAGGAATAGGGCGCCGTGTTTTAATGCTGTTCGTCCCCTACCTGGCAAGCTTTATTGTGCTCTTTCTCCAAGATGGATGGCATTGTATTAAAATGATCCGTATCCAACAGGACCCATATGGTCCGGGGCATTTAGAAGGGAGGCGGACTGCATGCGGCCACAGTGAGCAGCCCGAGCTTTAATCCCTGGCTTTTCTAGGGGACTCACATAACCCGGGCCCTGTTTGAGGCGAGTGGTGTGCTTGCCTGAGAGGCTGATGCCGGGCCGGCCGAGGCTCCTTGGCCAGCCACTCCAGTCTGGTCCGTGACAGACAGCTCCGCTCATCCCCACGTGAGTGTCTGCTGCCTGTATCGACTCCCCACCAACGCATAATTCCATTAATCAGTCCAATTTCCCTGTGGGCAGTGGTTTATTTCCGTCATCAAATGCCTGATGAAATCTTTAGACGCTGCGTATTAGGGAACAATCCCTACAAATAGCTGATAGTGTTAACCAGTCACAAGCTGCGCCGAGGTGTCGCTCAGCTCTAATTTGAAAGGGAGTGAGGTGATAATGCGATGTGTCATCCTTTTGTGGGCGTGCATTAATGGCGCCAGCCAAGATGGCAATTGACGGCAAATCAACTTCTTCCAGCGGGAAGGGAACAGTGGAGGGAGGGGGCTTGGGTTGGAGGAAAGCGAAAGAACATTGACTGGCAAACTGCGGAGCCACAGCGGCCTTTAATCCATTACTCCTCCTGATGGGGAAGGTTTAATGCATCTCAGCCGTAGATGGCATGTGCATTTCAGTCCCTCTCTCTCTCTTTCCTCTCACTCTCTCTCTCTGGCTGAGTTAGCTGTTACTGTGAGATTTGTATGGCATGATGTGTGGGATCTAGACTGAATGCTCTTAATTCATTCTCGTCCTGTTCACTTGCTTTTCCCGTACTAAGTGGATAAGTTTGGAAATCTATAACAGGACAGAATAAGCATGTTGATGATGTCCGTATTGGAAAACACTCTAGGTAACACTTCACGTTAAGTTGTTCTTAATCAGTCAGATAAAACTGGTTTTGAGAAAGCATTTTATTAGATTAGATAAACCGGTAGATAAAACAGCATTACATTAACTTCAGGACACAGGGATTAATTGATTGACAATTCAAAGGTGCAAGCAACTTAAAGAACAATGGAATTAACTGCACCTTAGAAGAAATAGAAATTAGCTACAGCCTCAGGAGAGGTGGATATAAAGACAGCCTTTACACACAGTGTAAGCAAGAACAGCCCTGAGATTTATCAGTCTTCGGAGTAATGAAAATGCTAGCCATAGTGGGAATATTTACTTTTACATTTACTTTTATACCTAATGAAATATAAAATGAAAACTGTGCCCACCCAATTTTGTTGTTCTGAAATGTAATTTTATGCAAAAGTAGCAAATATAATCATAATTGTCAGAATTTTATGCAAGCATAAGAGCAACTTCTGGGAAAAGGTGGGCCATTTGTGTCCGTGATACCGTGATTGAAAAACATGAATGATGTAGCGCCCCCTCTGGCCAATCAATGAAGTTCTGAAAATGCTGGATTGCTGTGGTGAGATGCATCATTCTCTTAAGTTGAGAGACTGCGTGTGACATGGACAAGCAAACGAACAAATGACTGAACAAACAAATGCATAAAACGAATGAACAAAATGAATGAACGATATAGCTCCCCCTTTGGGCCAATCAGTGTAATTTTGAAAATCCTGGAGTGCAGTGGTGAGATGCATCATTCCCTCCAAGTTGCATCAAAATCCAATTGGCTGTGTCTGCGATTGTATGATGGACGGACGATCAAACAAACAAATCCATAGACAATGGCAACTTGATGTGAGAGTGTCTCTATCACTGTACTCTCTACACATGCATGCACACATTTTGAAGGGGATTTGAGTGTGGGATGTGGTGATATATGGTGGGATTATGTAACATGTGGGCTGTGCAATGCACCTAACCTATCCTCCTACTGTAAACATACTCATTTTCTGATAATGTAAAGTAATGACGTTGAATTAGAGGATGATTTATTCAATGCCGTGCCTGTTATTTTATAAATACTGTCTGTCATATGAGCTACATGTATTTCAAATGGTATTTGATTTAATACAGTCACAATACAGTAATACAGTAATGCTAACGCAAGCAGCACTATACTTTTGTTTAGATGTTTCATCCCTTGAACTCTCTATTAAGAACTATGAAATATAACTAGTGGCAATACTGAAATCAGTTTTCTGAAAGTGCGATATGTTTTCATGTAATGATGCACAATGACAGCTTTTTGTCACTAGGTTGAAAATGTAATAAAACCCATTTATATAAAAAATTACTGGATAATGCAACATCAACTGGTGATTATTACTTATTACTTCACATTTTTAATTGAATTGTAATCATAATATTGACTAATAATGTAATTACATTACATTAACAGGTTTTCTTACACTTTCAACCCATTTTGATGGACGTTTTATTATATTTTGACAAGTTATTACATTATTAGTTGCTACACCAGCCAGAGGATGCTGAAGCCCAAACTTCAGAAATTGACTTAATTACTGTTCACATAACCTGAATATGACAGTATGTCAACCTCCCTGCCCCTTACTGAAATGCCTTCCTCATACCAGCATGGTCTGGATCTTTGCATCTCACATTACGCTGCTGTCAGGTTGTAGATGTCTCTCCTCCTGTGCACTCCTGTGCAACTGAGGACAAACACTGACCTTGTTTGTCCTCAGTTGCCATCAGAAATATTAAGAGGTTTGGGGCATCTATCTTCCAGAATCTATAATTACTCCACACTGTAAACACCCAGGGAATACAAGCTAACAAGTAGCAAACATGATGAAATTAAATAGTAAATACATAGCATTTGTTATCTTAATTCAAATTCTAGTTATTATTAAGTAGACTAGATAACTAGCATATCTGCTTTTCATATTGTACTGATCAGCTTCTTTCTTTGCCATCCTCTTTCTTTGCCATCCTTACTGAAGCTTTTTTTCTTGAAGACTTAGTAACAGTGGAAATACGTACAGCTTTAAGAAGTTCTTCACTCTTCATTTTAACAGAAATATGAACTGGAACACTGGTAACCCATTGGTGATATTCAAAGCAATCATTGGCATCATATTCTATAGCCCCTAGGAGCTAGTTTCTATCACAATTTTCATTATTTTCTGTTCTGGCTGCTTTTGATACATATAATGCAAATCATTTTGTGAAGAATCAAGCAAAGGTATTCATAAATTGGAATAAAAGAAAGCAGGAGGAAACTCATGGGCAGGAGACTTTGTCTAGTTATAGAAAGCGTCGACTTGAGCAATTTTACGAAGGCATATTGATCCAACACACCCTCTTATTAATGTGAACTGTCCCAAACACATAGCCACCTAGATGCTGCTATGAAACCTCATAGTTAATGTCAAATGTAGCTATGAGGTAGTTTCAGATCTGTTACAGTCAGTGCATCATGTAAGCATACAGAGCAGCTTCATGGCAATTAAGACCACCGAATTGGTTGAGTCATTGCAGAAATTACATGAATGTAGAGGCGTTCATAGAATGGTATAAGTGTATTGTACCATAGGGTATGAATGAGTTCCATATGCCTCAGCTCACACATTTCAAAGTACTGTACGGTATGAAGCTGCCACCGTCCTGATGAAATGAAGTATTATACATCTGTTCTTTGAGATTGAACTCGAGACGTCCAATCACGGAGAAACGGGACGACAAATTCTCTGAGAATCCGGCGATTGAACTTTAATATCTGCATTAATACATACACGGCTTCTTATCACGGAGGCCCGCGCTTGGTGCGGCCATCTCGGGCGTTTCCAATGTACACACTTGTGCCTTATTTCCCTACGAGAGCCGTCTTCATAATAGCCAATTGTTTCTCCATCACAACAAACGCCCAAACCTCGGCCAAGGAAGGAATCTATGACTAACCCTATGCACATTTCATCACGCCGCTGCATTGAGTGCTTCCACAGTATGCCACCACTGATAGGCAGGCTTCAGAGATGAAGAATGAAAGTAATATGCACAGGTCCTGCCCTTAATTTGTACGTACATACTTCCGCATTTATACAAAAAGGAGGTGTCGGAGGGGGGGGGGGTCTGCGGTTTGGGCTGTTGGTATGTTTCTCGTCTTTGGCTCCTCAGCACCGAGAGAGGCAACAGCTGTTCATTTGATGCTGCCTGCACCTTTGTTGACCCCATTTCCGTCTGTGCGGTTGCTGAGACAGTGGAGAAATTAGTTGTATTACCCGCTCCCTACCGCGGCAGGTCTAGCTGTGATTCTGCCCAGATTCTGTCCATTACAGTGGCCCCTCTGTCTTATTAGCCCCAACACACTCACTAACATGCCAAATCACTGCTTCGTGTGGCCGCCGCGAGCCTCCACTCGCCGGCAAACAGACGGCGAGAGCGCCGACTTGAAAGCAGATGGGCAGTGGTGTGGATGGCAAATGTGTTTACTCAAATGCAGAGAGCAAAATCAAGTCAAGTTGTTTTGTTATAGACTAAATGTCTGGAACATGCGGAAGTGAGATACAGTATGTTTGGAATATAATTGGAAGCGTATTTGGAAAGGGACTTAAAACATTGTCATTTGCTGAATCAACAAGAGGAGACCGTTTTCCAGATACCTTTCTTTTATCTTTGAGTGTAATTGCTTTTTTGTAATCTGTACATAAGCAAATAAAAAAACTCACTTTACCCACCTTTTTATTTGCAGAAGTACACATCGTAGTAAGCAGTATCAAACTGATGTTATATGAGGATAGGGTGTGTTAAAGGAAAAGCATAGGTGTGTAACTCATGAAAACTCAAATTGTGGAGTGTTCAGGTAATTGTATATCATAATTGCATTGTTAAATAGTCCAACTGACTATTGATGACTGACATTATCCTTTTACTGGATTATTATGCCTATTTTCTAGCAAACCCATGCAGATTCTGCAAATGAAATGTATAACTGAAGCTCAGAGGGAACGGTTTCCACCTCTCCCTACCCCCCATCCATTTTTTTATTGACTCTACGCACAACAGACATTTTAACTGAAATATCTTTTTTTTAATATTCACTCCCGACACAACGGCAGCCTAAGTCATATCGATTGTGGCTGAATTAAAAGTACCTGATGCAGGGCGTCTCTAATCCGCAGGGTCTTTTAAGAGTCACCTGGTCGGACAAATGGGCCCTTTTAAAGGAGTATAATGTGTTCTTAAATTATTTTATTGATGGGAGGGGGACGGCCACTCCAGGTACCCATACAAACTGACTTAACACGCTGTGAAAGGGTCAATTTGGCCTCCATTTTCCATTTCTTCGTTATCTGCATTTAGAGTCACGCTGAGTGGCTCGACGTGGGATGGGATGGGCCGGGGGGCGAAGGGGGGGGTTGTCAAATTTCAGCATTTGCTCGCATTTACAGTGTTCTCTGGCTTCTTACAGTGAACTAGAAAATTGCAAATAGATCCTGTTTGCTTTTGTTGCTTTGGGGTGTGGTATGGGTGAAGGATGTAGTGTTGTGGTACTCGGTTGTTGGACTTGTCTTTTATTTGCTTTCGGTGTTTAACGGTAATGGTTTTCATACATCTGTGGAGAAAGTGATCTCTCGAGCACATTTTTGAATGACAGGACCTGAACGAAGAAGACGAAACAACCATTTGATACGCCGTTACTGGCCTCAGCTCAACACATCTTATTGTCTGCCACATTTTAGCAACAAAATGCACCTGTAGCTTTTACATCGGTTGTAAAAATCGTTCCTTTTCCCTCAGAACAGTCTACAGAAGAACACTTCTCTGCATAAACCGAGTTGTTTCTTTCACCCTGGAAAAGATGAATGACAACTGTGACATATAAAGTGTTGCTTTGTCCCCCGCCCCCCCCAAAACAAAATTCTCCCCAGTACAGAAAATGAAAAGAATGCCTTCTCCTAGGTTAAGACAAACCACAAAGCTTTTCAACCCAACCCCACGTACTGCATGTCAAACAAACCCGCTCCAAGAAGGAGCCTCACGCAGCGGCCCAACACAATGCTACACCAGCCAGAATGACATTTTGTCTTTCATAAGCCTGGCAATTTCGCCCTGAAAAATAATGATTAATGCTGAATGGAGGAGAAAAGGTGTGTAACGCTTTTCAAATCAACCGGAGTCTGTAAAAGGGAGACCGCTAATTACATTGCTGTTTGTATGACCTCTGCTTAAGTGCATGAAAGCCTCCTGCAAACGACAGGTTAAATTGCATTTTCCAGTAACATTTTAAAGGTCCATGTGGGCACTCTGCCTAATAAAGCCATTTGTAAATGACTCCTCTTTCAGAATCCATTAGGAAGTGGAGCAAGGAACATTTCGTCATAGGATTCAGAGTCAATAAGCATGTAATCAGGACATCCAGAGAATGTAGCAACCAGTGAAGAGGATAATTAATGAGATTGCCTTATGAACTGGTTAATTACTGACTGTTGGCCCCCTCAATTGTCCCCCAAGTGCTGCATTTGTTCCTTAGTTGCCATTATGCTCTGATTGACAGAGATGGAAAACATGGGAGGGAGAGAGAATCAAGACGTCCAATTTTATACTAACCGGGTATTAAAAAATGGAAAACAAGCCGGTAATTAATGTGACCAGTGATTAAGACCTTTGACGAGGGGAAGTCAGACCGAAGGCAACAAGCATTGTCAACATTTCAGTCCCTGCCAAATAGCGAGCCATTAAATGCTACTGCTATTGTGCTGGATAAGATATTCTGTCCTCACAAATGATTATTTGCATAACATTCATCTGAAAGCAGGAGTTGACGTTTTAGAAGACGTCGCCGTATTTATGCATCTGCTATTGTTAATTGAACTACAATCAGCGGATAATACACGTTACAGACGGTACTGTTTTTGTTTTTTGTTTTTTTTTCCTGTTATTGTCTGCTACATTTCAACAAGCTTCTCATGAATATAAAGTTCAAACACGAGCGTTTTTTCAAAAGAGGAGGACCTAGGTCGACTCAGAGATACAATATGTCTAATAAAAAATACACAAATTGGTTTCCTCTCCTCCGTTCGCACCATCGGAGGAGAACAATTAGAGGCTTAAAATGAAAAGTGAAAAATCAGAGGCCCCCGGGCAGAACAAGCTCCATACACACACACACACACACACACACACACACACACACACACACACACACACACACACAGAAGGTCAATTCATTACAATTGGCAATAAAACAGCCACTGTGTCAGCACTACTCCCCCCCCATTTTTGTCCCCTTGTTTGATCATCTGCTTAATACCCAGGAAGGACGGAGAGGGAGTAGCAGGACTTATCGGTGGGGTTAAAGGGGGTTAAAGCAAGTGGGAGTCAGGGAGGAGAAGCACTCCCAGGTTTGAGAGTGCTGTGTGTGTGTGTGTGTGTGTGTGTGTGCGTTTGGGACGGGGGGGTAATTCAGAACCACATGAAGTCCTTGTACCTCCTGAGTCCTGGTTGTGAAGGGTGGGAGGGCTGAACAAGCAGGCCTGGGCTCGTACATCCTGGGGAAAAAGCAAAGGACCGTGTTGGCGCTCAACAGGGGTGGAACTCAAAAAACAGCTAACCCCCCCCTTTCTAACGCTACCACCGAAACACACACACATGCATACACACCCTGTCAATGGGTGTGTGTCCACTGACCCATTATGACCCGTCCTTTCTGAAGGCAACAAAGGTGGGAGTGAAAGAGGCGTGAGATCACACACATTTAAATCAACTGGGTGAGTGCTCTTATTCATCCGATACCCACCGGGGTGAACAGTGACAATGTCCTGCTTGTTCGCCGCCTCCATATTAGTCCAATATACGCTGAAGTGGCTGCGGTAACTGCCACCGCGGTGATTAGAATAAATTATTGTTTTTACAATGTGCGCATTCATACTGTGTAATAAGTTCAATACCTGTTGTGGTTGAGGCTAAGATCAGCTCAAAAGGAAGAGCTGATTGATTGACTGGGTGAATGTCGTCCCAGTCAATCAATCAGCGCTTCCATATCATTTTATGTCTGACATTCCTTACTGTTTATTTCAGAAAACATATGTGTAAAATTTAAGGGTCCTGTATTATAAACAGTAGATATTTCTGTTGGGAAGTATCGCTTTTGCTCAGGTTTGGGGTTGTTAAACATGTCATGTATTGGATGCAGGGATCCTGTTTTTTATACTTTTTATTGTCATCAATTATCAAATTCAATAATTACAAGATTTAGATTAATTACAAAAATTACAACTTCTTTTTTTTTCTTTTTAGTGAAGGAGTGTCCACCCATGTGCTATCAGTATTGAGTGAGAGAATATTTAGTAGCCTATATTTTTTTCATACATTTTAAGTGACAGCAATTGTATCGTTTTATCATTTCTACAAGTGAATTAGTCAGAAAGTCAGTCATAAATTTGCGAACATTTTGCAAAAGTCATAAATAAACGTTTGTTTCCAGTAAACAATCCATTCTACCTTAATATTGTAATGACCTACATCTACCCTTTCACTATAGAAAACTGTTCACATCCTTTGAAAACAAAATAAAACATAACAGGTCATTGACACCCAGCAGGTCATCACGGCTTTTTATCTGACTAGCAATTTTCCCCAAACCTCACGTTAAAATCATAAATGAACATAGTGCTTCACTCATAACTGGTTTGCATTTGGTTCTATACTATGTGGAAGGAAAAAAAAAAACTGCTAATTGAATGGCTAGCCTGAAGATATTACAATATTTCATTGTTGGTTAATGCATAGGTTACCTAAATCACTGAATTGCCTGACTTTGCCTTGCTTGATGAGAAAAAATCCACTATTCACTATTTCTATTTTATTTCTACTCTCTTCATTTGATGGCAAAGCCTACAAGAGACAGGAAGTGTCCGGTCAGGGGGGGCGACGTGCTGCTGAATGGGAGCGTTGGGTCTTGGTGTTGGAGTCCCTCGCTGCTGTGTGGATCCCCCGCTGGAGCAGCAGAGCAGGCCTAAGCCCCTCTTCCCTCGCTCCCTTCCCTGCGGATTAAATGGCTTTCGTTCGCCTCTTTTTCCCTCGCTTGCTGCCACCGGGAAAGGCTTTTTACTCCTTCTTCCCATGGCCTCAGCAGATGAGGCAGCAGTTTCCTGTTTTTCTTCTTGCTCACTTAGAAGGAGCAAATGACCAGCAAGAACTCAATTAGCGGCGCGTCCCCCTCGGCCGGGGGTCCGAGCCGCCGCTCGCTCGGCCCGCATCGGAGATCAAGCCGGCCTATGCAAAGAGACAGCGAGCGAGAGAAAAGGGAAAGCGAGGGGGGGGGTGGTGAGGAAGGCGGCATCTGCCCCCATACAGATTTGCTTAATTGGGTTTGACTCCCACAATTACAGGGTAATAATGGCCTTTTCAACCCGGCCTCGTCGAAGTGAAAGGCAGTTGCTCCGCGCACCCGCATGCTGTCAGATGGTTTATAGCTGAGCGAGAGAGACAGAGAGAGGGAGAGAGAGGGATGGGGGGGGAATTGCCAATGGACTTTGGTTAAGCAGTGGTTATTGAGTCTTTGATAGGACTCCAGGAGGCCAGGGCAGCAACAATGACAGAATTAATGGGCAAGGCACGATGAGAATGTCAGCTCAGCGGGGGGCTGCTGTGGCCTTTGAGCTGCCTTCTGACGCCTCTGTGATTGTGCTCTCCACAACACTCTGAAAAGGCTTGACCTGTTTGTTGGTGGATCTGGTCTTGAATGCATTTTTTTTTTTACAAGCTATTGTGCTTATCATAGCGCAATACCCTGGAGTTGTCACTGAATGAGCGAGCAACGCAACGAGGTCATGTTCAAGTGGCCGTAATTTCGCTAATACGTCAGTATGCGGTGGTGAGATGATGACATATTCCGCGAGACAAGGCTGTCGGAACAGGCTCTCGAGCGGAGCAGGTAGTTTAATTGTGGAGGAGGCGGTGTAGTAACAGCAAAGTCGAACTGCGTTGACACGGTCGCATGCGGGGCCGCATACAAATTTGTGTACATTCCATACCAGTTTGGGCGCAAGGAGATTAAAGAGGAAACTGAAGGAAATCGGAAGGAACGGTGACAAAAACAACAGCTACAGTGAAAAAGCGACAAAGGTGGCTGAGGGAATCTCTAACAAGCTCAGCAAGCCGAGCTTCCAAACCATTTAGTCTGAGGAGTTGAGTATGAGATGTTAGCCAGAAAAGGGAAAGGAGAAGCTTTTCCACAAGGCAACACAACCAATCACGCCAATCACAGACAGTCCCACAGTAGAGGCTGGTGTGTGACGTTTTTTTCCACAAACATGCCCTTTTGTCCATACAAATCTATAAAATTGAATCTAGTATACTGTTGCCTTTAGTCTATCAGAGCCAAGAGCGCTGCATATAATGGTGCTACATCCAAATATCTGTACATATAATTAAAATCCAGACAATCAGAAAAATGTGAATTGTCTGTTAGAGTGGATTTTCCTTTGGATAAAAAAATTCCATACATCATGCATCAATATTTATCCATATTCATAAACAAATCAAGTTTTTGAAGGGATTGGAGGAACTGGACGAGATGGTGCATAAAGTAACAGTAATGTAATAAACAGATCTTGAATCATTCGGTGATTGTATGTTTTGGCGCTAACGGATCTGTACTCTAAATGTAAACAAAAGCCTCACCCCATAAGACCAAAGCAATGGATTGGAGATTTTTATACGATCAAACTGTTACAAGGACTAGTAGGATGTAAATTAAACCAATAATATGAGTAATGGGACGGGATGAGCTAGGAAAGTTTCACAAATCTTATTTTCCATCCATAGTTCAGACTGTGAGATTACCAAAATTCAGATGGTGGAAGAAACAGATTGGGGTCTTGCAGGTGATTGGAGCACAGCATCTCTCTTGGCACCAATATCGCCTCATTACTGCCTTTGCTATTGTTTATTTCGCCGGATTAGAAGACATTTTTCATTCACAAATTCATCAACTGAGGTCTTGACACCAGGAATCGACGCAGGGAATGTTTTTTTTTTTGAGAATGCAAACGCTTGTTTATGTTCGTGTTCGGAAAAAAATTGATCTACATTTTTATATTATTATTTGTTATTCTTGGATCCGCATTTTGATAGACGGCAGAAAATACAAAGACCAAGAAATGTGTGTGTTTTTAAGCATCAGTGTTAAATAGCAGCACTGTGTTCAGTGATGTGACAGCAGTATATGTCAGTCTTTGTCTGCAGGAGTAAGAAAAATCCACAGGTCTGACAGGCACACAAAGAAAGTTTCCACTGTGGGCCAACTTGTATGGACTTTAAAGCACCTTGCTGTCAGTCATTATTAGCCGTAACGATGGGCCCATTTTGACACTTCAGAATCAAGTCTTGGCAAATAGCCCTGGGAAGAGGAGCCACATGGTACGAGATGGCTTTTCCCTGATATAATTTGTGGCTGCAAATTACAAAACAGAGGCAGGAATAATGTGTAAAGTCAAGTTTGGTGAGGGAGAAAATGGAAAAATTTAGGGCTGTGTGCCACTCTAATGGATATCCTTGTGGCTGGGAGAAAATGGGACTCAATAATGTGTCCTTAATGTCTGCCAGCGCTGTTTCAGGGAACGTATCAGAAGAAATGTCCCCTGCCATTTCTACAAGCAATCACTTAATGGGACGGGCAAATCTCAACAAAATGGATGTACTGATCTATTTCTGGGCTTGACAGATGGAATGAACCTGTGGCTCTAGTGCGAGGGGGAAAAAAGGAAAAAGGTAGAAGGCGAAGAAAAGAACAGGCTACAAACAAGAAAAGATAAACACAAGCCTTTCACAATTCATTCACCCATGCAGCATGCGTGCGGTGTTTGTGTGTGGCTTAAGTGCAGAGACTGACAGGAATTTCAATTATTTAATTAGGGAGGGAAAATGAAAAGACTTAAGTGTTGTGATTTCTGCAGTCTTTCATAGATCAATCTAATGTGCGCTCACATTGGAAATCAACCAAGATGGAAGAGGGGCAAGTGAAGTAGCGTCTTCCTAAATCACGCAATTAAAATGGCAAATTAGTTTCTTGATATATTCATTTAAGTGGTTAAGTGGAAGGGTTTCTCTCCCCGTCCACGCCGCCGTCTCATGGGTGGGTGTGGAGAGGCAGCGCCATCCGCATGCTCTTATGATTAGAGCTGCCGTTTATTTGCTGAGAAAAACGCTGAAAGCACTTGCTGCACAAATTAGCCATTTGAAGGCTTCAAAATTCAATTCCAAGGAGTTGATTTAAGCATTTAGGCAAAGCGTGGCTGGAACGTAAAGATTTAGAAGCATTTTGCCCGCTGATGTCAATAACTTTCAGAGGCCATTATAGGTTTTTGTGGCCTTGTGCCTTGTGCACTGCACAGCTGGGAAATAGTGGGGATTTTTTTTTTTTTTTTGTTCACGTTTTTGGCTCATTTCCTTCATCTTTGCCCCTCTATTCTTGCATTATCCATAGGCCGTTTCCTATTGTGAGGCTTTGTTTGGGCTATGATTTGGGTCGTAATGTAAGGTCATGTGATGCTCAGTCACTTGTTGCATTTGCACTGATGGATCATAGCTTCAGATTGACAGGACATCTGTTGGTGGGATATGTTTCATGTTTTCAAACAGTGGAAAAAAAGTAGAAAGTAGCGTGGCTTTAAATTATATATGTAGTGACATACACTATGTACTGAAAAATGATAGCTGGATAGATAGAGGGATCCGTAATGGAAAAAAGAAAGACAGAAATTAGGAAAAAAATAAAATTCAAGGATTCCAGGATTGGACTTCAAGAATGAGGACATAGAATACAGCAGCATATTTAGAGACATTTCACTATGGTTGAACCTTTTTAGACTTAATTCTTCTTAGACATAACGTACATCCACATTGGTTCACGTACAGTCAACAAATGGTTTCCTTCCAAAATGCTACATAACCATTGTGGGGAAAAAATATTAATCTGATGTCAGTTTTTGCCTGTTTTGCTTGACCACTATGCATTTTTGAGTTCATCCAAGGTGTTTTGAAAGGCTTTAAAATTGGCATGGGAATATGTTGACCATAAATCAGCCGGCTCAAACAGCAAGTTCAAGTGCAGGCAGGTGAACATGTGCGCGTGCAGGAGGACTTCAGACCCGCCTCGGAGTCTAACTTTACTGACATCACCGCAACGACGCAGGCACGCAACCGCACACTATTTGTAATTACTCTTGTCGTGTTATTATTCACCCCGGTTTGCCATCTTGCCCAGTGCTGCATGAGCTCCTTACCCACCCACGACACTACATAAACGTGGACTTTCCATAACAAAATTAATCTCTCAAAAGCCAGATGGATTCAAGGAAACATGGATTTGCTCTTCCATCACAGAGGCATATTGTCCACTTTGATGGTGCATGGGAGGATATCAAATGCCCTCCTGGCTGCCACACTCCAAATGGAAGAAAATAGGCTGTGGTCTATAAAAATGAAGTTAGATGTAAGTACAGCACTCAAATCTCGGGGAGAAAAAAATCCTTTTTCTGGGGCATTTTGTTGTTGTCAATTGGTCTGAGCAACTTGCTGTAATGCAGGTAATGGAGCTACTCTTCTCCTTTCATCTTCGGGGTTTGTGTGTGTCAAAGCAAAGGCAGGCCCGGCTGGAGATGGGGAGAAGAGGCACAACAGGAGGAGATACAGCCAGATGATGGTCAGAATAAAGGAAACACCGAGTCTGACCGCAGCGAAGGGATGTGTGTTGGTGTGTGTCGCGTCTCCCAGCATCGCCGGGCTCCATTCACCTTCCGCTTCCTCGATTCAGGAAGGGGATTTTCTTAAAGATTCAAATATTTCAGCGTGAGAAGGTTGTTATATCCAACATATTAACAAATGAATGAGAATAGATGCTCTGGCGCCGGCAAATAAATTGCAATTTTATGTTTACGCTTTGAATCAGTTGAAATGAATGTGAATAAGAGCTTTTGATTTGAATACACTTCCTGGTTGGATCCACACCCTAATGTTTATTTCCATTGCCACATGTGGGATGGAAACAATTTTTTTCACACACTTGAATTTACAAATGCATCTGCAGAGGTGGTTTTGGGTGATTGGATGGTCAGTGCATCTTGGGTGCATTTAAAGCTGAATTTTATGCATTTTCACTCTGTCCCATTACAGTCCAATCACTCAGGATGTATGTTAATGCCACATGTGGATGGGGATCAGTGTCTTTCCAGATGAGAATACCCCACACTAGTGGTCTGAACAGGAAGATGATGTGACCCATATTCCATTTTTGATCCCAGTTTATTCAGTGGCAGGTTCTGGACTTGGGGTTGGAGCAGTGACATTTTCACAAGGGGCAGGTACAAAAATCTTCCTCAAAAATTCTGCAGGGTACCAGAGGGAGGTTTAAGAGAAATATTTTAGACAAGTTTAAACAAACTTATTTCTAAGAGGGCATTCATGAGTATGATTGTGTGTCATTTTTTATGAGATGATTCTAATGAGATTTAACTTGATTTGACTTCTTTCTACTTGTAACTCCATTTGCCCTGGCCTGACAAATACAGACTTAGACTGAACTTGAGATGTAATCCTTTTGAATTTTGACATGGCTTGAAGGTTAAAGAAACAGCTATATACTATTAAAATTTGTTCCTGTCACATGTTTTAAGTCAAGTCTCATGATTTTTCTCATTGTTAAATCAAGTGTCAAGTTGTCAAAATTGTAATTTGTGTGTGATGCAAGTCCAATTCTGGAATGTATTTACAGCTAATTTTACAATAACGTCTTGTGTTGCATCTTTAAAATTTCCCATTTCCCATTTCCCATGTTAACAGTGTTGATTGGAATTTGGGTTAGCCTTCTTTCCACTTTAGTGATTTAATTAAAACCAGGAGCAGTACGCAAAAAATGTCAAAACATTCTCTGTCTTTTCAATGGTAAAACATTTCACATTTAATATTGAATCTGCACTATTCAGCTGTTGTGAAGACAAAAGGGGCTTATACTCCAACTGGCCGATGTTGCCCATAAATAACACAAAAATAACAGTGAAACACGTACAATGTCTCATAAAATAAAAGGAAGCAATCGTGCACATGTCTGTGTTAAATAATAAATCACAAATTGCACAGTACACACCTCATCCTGTATTTACCATACTCACAGCATTTGAATTTATACTAAATGTACAAAATATTAGGGACATGTTCCTGATATTGAGTTGCAGCCCCTTTTACATCTTAATTGTCTCTTGTGTTAACTTGTCTGCTTCTCTATATCTTTATTATAGATTTAATAAGAGAAATTAATATGGGATGGTTAGGGTTAGACCTTAGGATAATGGCTTTTACCAGGATTCAGCTCATCAGTGTACTTCATGAAAACAGCAAGTGTCCCTATAATATTTTGTACATTCAGTGTATATGGTAGCATTAATTCACATTTAGTGCCAAAGTTATCAAAAATCCATTAGACCGCATCAACAAAAGCCCTTAATTTATTCAATATAATCATCAACTGAAAAATATTCAAACTTAATACGTATATAAGACTTTTAAGCGATACCTTTTGATAGTGTTTGTTTTGAAAATGAGACAAAAATCAGTAGCGGTGGAGCTAAAGACTCTCATTTAATGCCTGGCTTGCCCTCCACTAAAGCCAGTTCAGCCCTCTACTTTCAATCAAAACCATGCAGTCATCAGTATTGCTTCAGCTTGCCAAGCTTTGGCCATTTCTGTTTTTTCAGCAGATTCCCAAACGACAAAACTGCCCGGCGCTGATTGGCCAGCGGTCGGCCTGGCCTTTTGTCCCGCCGCTGTGTTTGCTGGAGCCCCAGTTTCCCCCTATTCACCCTCTCAAACGCTAGTGCTATTAGCTTGCTGGAAATCTGCCTGTCTTGGCATTATAGGATCTTGTTCTATTTTGTCAGGCAACCCTGTCTTCATAAACGTCTTCTTAAAAAGGGGTTGATTGAGGTAAGGTAATATTGAATTTTGCGCAACAGTGTGAAATAAGTGTCAGTGTGAGTGTTGCTATTTATTTATTTATTTATTTATTTGTGGATTTTTCTTTTTCAGTTGGTTTATTATTTATTATTTATTGCATGGAGTCGCGGCCCTAACTCTTAGAGCTCCATGGGAAAAGTTGATACTGTTAACCGTTGCTTTATCAGAAAATGTATGCCTCAGTTTTATCTTTTTTAATATGATCTGTTAAGTGAATTTACTGTGAGAGGAAGGCTTTATACATCTCACGTATATATAGATAATGTACATATGGATATTATTATCCAGTGATGAAAACAAAATGTCTTTTCCATAACCGCTTCAGTTCCAGGGAAGGCATACATTTTCAGTGTGCGGCCAATTACATAGAAATTGACAGAAATGAATATGTGCCAAAATTAATGCAGTGCGGTGCGTTGAAAAGAGATTAAAACCCAGAGCCTCCTCCTCTAGAGGCTTCCTCCTCCTGGACAAAAATTAATAAAAGAAACAGATGGAGAAATTTAAACCTAATTCTAAACTAATTACTACACAGTTAAGGAAGGACAGGGGAAAAGGACTCATATCAGAAGTGGAATGATTTATACTGCAAATACATATTTCTCCTTGACATGGCGGGTCCATTTTCTCACCGGGAAATGATACAGAGTTTTACAGTAACCTGACAAATTTCAAAGTTTATCTCTTTCAACGTGAATTGAGTAATTCCTGGAAAAAGTTCACTGATGTGATTGAGACAAAACTGATAGCTGTCAGGTCAGTTCCAGGCTCAACCTTGTCTTCCATTCGGACCTTTGGAGAAAAAAAAAAAAAAGAAAAAAAAAGGAGATATTCCCTATTCTCCTATGCTCATTTCGGGGTTAGGATCAGTTTTCTTCCCCCAATTTGGAAGAAATAGAGTGCCTGGAAAAATTATTATTATTATCAAGTCCAAATGGCTGTAAAAAAAAAAAATCTGGTTATTATTTGGCAGTGGAAAAGCCACAACTTGGTGCTGTTGGAGTCGCACAATTTTAATTTGTTTTACATGTTGTGGTTAAATGGGTTTAAAAGAGGCTTGGTAGAGATTGGTTTAGACTGAGACAGCTGGGGTAAGTTGTCAGAGAGGATGCTAAGGCAGAAATGTGATCCACCAAAAATACAGAGCTCTTCAGCCAACGCGCAGAGCCCTTCAACGAGTATCCTGCTCAGGTCTCGGACCATAACAAGATCTATCCATCTATCATCCTTTTGCAAAAATATATGAAAACTCTCCACGAGAAAGAGGGGACGGGTCGGAAAGGATATTGCATCCAGGTGGAACAATGAGCAATAGATGTATCAAGTATCAAAGCAGCGCTGGACTCGGGCCCCCGATAGAGGCTGGGGAGGGGAGGGGGGGAGGGGGGTAAAGCCCATCCTCACTGACTGATCTCCTAGAGAACAAAGTGGGCCGCACGCACACAAGCGACCCCGCCGCTCAATCCAGTGGAAATAATATGTTCATTACAACGCAATTACTGACACTTAGACCCTCTCTCCCTGAAGTGTGTGTGTGTGAGATTGGGGGGGGGGGGGTTTGGTGAGGGGGAGGTGTGGCTGCTGACCCCTGATGCTAAGTGACCTTATGTTCCTGTGTGTGTGTGTGTGTCTGCAGGTGCAGGATGTACAGCTTTATGGGCGGAGGGCTGTTCTGTGCGGGCATGGGGAACATCCTCTTGATCGTTTCCACAGCAACCGATTATTGGATGCAGTATCGGCAGTCCAACAACTACATGCACCAGGGCCTGTGGCGCTACTGTATGCCGGGGAAATGCTTCACGCACAATGACAGCTTTGGTAAAGACTGCAGTGGAGTGCTAATGTGGCTGATTGGAGTTTTAGTGATACAATAATTTCTCGGAGGCAGAGCTGCTCTGGAGGCAGAAATAATCTGATTGGATAAATTAACCCTAAACGGGCGGAGCCAAAGAACCACAGTTTTTCTGAGTGTAATTTAGCTAACTGGCAAACTTGAATAGCAAAGAAGGAAAATATAAATAAAAAATATAAATGCCAATTTTCATTCATTCATGACCATGGCATTCATTATCTTGGAAGGTCAGCAGGCTAGCTAACTAGCTTACCTAGATTGCTCTGGCTAGTTTGAACATGGAAGGTCAGCTAGGCTAACTAGCTAACCTAGATAACATAGCATGGCTAGATTGCATTTTTTCAGTTAGTAGCAAAGCGCTAGGCTTCATAATATTAGCCTCCTCCTCTCTTACCCCTTGTCATTTTCACTGGACTTCAGTCTAATGTTACTTAGCCAGAAAAACTGTGGTTCTTTGGCTCCGCCCACTGAGATTGAATTTAACCAATGAGATTATTTCTGCCTCCAGAGCAGCTCTGCCTCTGAGAAATGTTTGCATAAATAAAACTCCAATCTGCGTTAAGTTGTGTTCTGTGTTCACCATTTTGTCACTGCTTCTGTCAAAGATTTGGTTAGATTTAGGATTTTCATCAGGACTAAACTTTTTGCTAATTTGCAGTGTACACTTATTAACTGCGTCTCTTCTGTTTAGCATAATGAGAACTGTGTAGGAAAGCTTTACATCACAAATTCTACAGTGATAGATTTGTTTTCTCTCAGACATTTTCTATTTTTACTCCAAATGGTTTGTTAACATGGCTTGATCAGGGTCATGGCTCAGATCATTCTCCTCTGTTGATTTGTACTGACCCCCCCGGTGACTCCTACTGACCTTTGACCCTGTCCACAGCCCACTTAGACGCCACCCGCGCCCTCATGATCCTGTCTCTTTTGGCCTGCTTCTTTGGCATCATCATTGGCATTATGGCCTTCATCCATTACTCCTCCTTCGACCGGTTTGACAAAACGTTTGCTGCAGGCATATTGTTTTTCATCTCATGTAAGTTGGCCTCTGTTGTTTTTGTCCTTGATTGGTGTGGTTTGAGCTGTAAAGTTGCATTTCATATGAACTTAGCTGATTGAAACCATTGAAAACTCATTTTTAAGTCAGGCATTTTAAGGAAATGAGTGTGCCATTCATACAAACTAATGACTCCAGAATAATTCTACTATCAATGTGATTTCACAACAAAGCACGGCTGCCTGGTACTTTCACAAAGGGCTTAATTCATGAGAGAAGAATGGTTTCATTATGCTCTTATTTTAATGCTCTGATAAAAAATTGTAGTAGCCTTTATTACTGTATCTGATCGGTATGAACTAGAAGATTTGGTGTTTTTCTATCACTAACTATCAACAAAGCCACTGTTTGATACATATAGGCTGACTAGGTGGTTTCTGCTAAAATAAAAAAACGTTTATATAGCTTTTATAGATTTTTAGTGTACATACTTAAGAATGAGAGGAGCAGTTAACCTCCCGCATTAGCTACTGTAAACAGTTACTCCATGAAAAGTATAAAACACAAATGAAATTGCCTGGAAATAACCTATGTTTTAGAGGCATGAATTGAAAGTGAGTGGCGGTGACTACAGGTTCCAAGAGCAGACAATATTAGAACCCATAATGAACTCTATAAAAGTGTATGCACTAAAAAAGTTCTACCAAAGTGAAATATGGCTGTAGATAGAGAAGACTTTAGCAGGTCAATAAACAGGGAATGCCCCTTTTATCCTAGAATACACTGACACTGATACATATATGATCCTGCATTTCCTTTTCTCTCTCCCCAGGCTTCTTCGTGTTTCTAGCAATGGCTGTGTACACTGGTGTGACGATTAACTACTATGGGAAACGTTATGGAAACTGGAGGTTCTCCTGGTCCTATATCATCGGCTGGGTGTCAATGGTGCTCACCTTCTTTTCAGGTAAACACACAACATAACAAACCAAACTGTTGTTGGTTTCCTCACTTCCAAGAAACTGCCTTATCAAATTGCACTCGTAGTATGTTTGGCTTGAAATTCAATTAAATTCAGCTGTGATCATTTTCTGCAAGGTATTAGCTTCTTTGTTGGCCAATATATTTTATGATGCCATGGTTGGCTACATGCTTACAATCCTATTCATATTCATCATTAATGTGTAAACTCTACACTACATGATGTAGAACCTGCTGATCAGTTCAATGAGGCAAAGCCCTCAGTGTAAAATCTGTATTCACCTTCACATGTCTTCAAGGGTTCAACCAGCACCCACATGCCTGGTTATATTTACTGTTACGTATCTAAAAATGGACTTGTGTGTAATCACTTGAGAATGATATTCATATAATGAAGCAAAGAAAAGCTACAGCGAATGTGTGTGACGGCGCAATAAGATGACTCACTTCCTTAGCAGAAAACGGTCAAACCATACATGGGTTCATCTATAGTTAAGCAGCTGAATCAAAGTTGTGACATTATCAGTAAGCGACCCCTTTAGTAAGTGCTGATCTCTGAATTCTCCACCAACTTTCATACTGAATATGAAGATGAAAATGCCATGATGTTATACTGTTTACCATGTTTGATATCAGCAAAATATGAACCGGAAAATAGTACTGTAAAGAACTAGTAAAAGTCAGTCAGTCATGGAGAACAACAGCAACACGATGGTTTGAAATATGGTGAAACTGCCATGTAGCACTGTGATATTTTTCATAATCAGCACTTTTTTATACACTTGATGCCCAATATACAGCACAGTTATTATGGGAAGTACCTACAGTTTGAATTGTGTATGTACTGAAAAGGTTTCAGACACAGCAGATGTCACTACATGTCCTGTTCAGTTGGGTCAGGGCCATCTTGAAAACGAAAATGAGACTGGGCTGGGAAAACCAGAAAATACTCCTGAGTGCTCCATTATTGGAACTGCCATGTAATGAATTCAATGAACTTCATTCAAAAAATAAAACATCAATTCAACTTGTTTTGTAAATTGCAGGAAAAAGACAATACTTGATTTTATCATTATTATTATGATTATTTTGCCATTTATTTTTCTTTCTTATGAATGAAAACCAGTTAATTAGTAGTCAATGACCACTCAGTCAGTCCCACAGAGTATGACAAAGCACAAAAATGAGTACAATTTACCACTATTTTCAGTTAATGCTTTTTAAGTAAAATACCAAATGACAAAAACCATGTCGTGCAATAAATGTGCAATACGCAAAACAAATATAAAACTGAAAATGTTTACTTAAGTCAGTTTAAACCTGAATATAAGCTACCACAGGAATCAAGCACAATGCAACATAAAGTCTCCTTTTACCTAATGCAAAATAAAGTCATGTAATTTAAGATGTAAGCTCATGGATAGGAAAAACATAACCTCTCTTTCTTTTCTAGGTATATTCTATATGTGTGCCTATCGAATGCACGAATGCCCCAGAAACTCCAGCTCTCATTAGAAGACTTACAGCATCATCAAGACGTAAGCCGTGGGTTATGATCATGGCAGCTGCATCAAGGCTGTTTGCTGAATCTCACCATCAACACTGACCCAAGGTTTACCCCCGGAACATGAATGATCAAAGTTTAAGTGATTTCAATAAAAAGATTGGGGAAAACACGTCTCTTCATTTTCATTACATGACATAGTCCATAATCACGATACAATTTTTATTCACCTCTACATTTCTTTAAAGCTGCACGATTTGTTAATTAAACTACTGTTGTACCCATGTGCCTGGTCATGTTTTGAGTTGTCTGTTAAAGAAATACACCAAGCTGTTGGCAGAGTGTCCCACTGGTCAACTTAGTGATGAGAACATAGACACCAAAATCATTCATGTGACAGTAGGCTAGATCATTCATCCTGGTGCTCCATGCTAACACTTTAGCACTATGTTGAGTGATAGTAGAAAACTAGCATCATCTCAGGCAGTTTTGAGGAGGAGATTAGTCAAATTTACACAAAATCTGATACAAGAATAACATCTACTGTTGTGAACTAGCAGGGATTACTTTCCCTGTTTCCATAGGAAGTGAAGGTGGTGCGTGATGGGAGACTGTGTGCAGCTAAATATCACTGCTCAGCAGATGAATGTGGATGCCCATCTGAAATAGTTCCAAAAATAAACCTGGTTACATAGCTGTATTGAGTTAATGATCTTCGAATTTTTACAATTTATGAATCTACAGGCCATAAAATAAAAAAACACTATCTACTGAATTGTTATACACATGGATGCTTCATCATAAGTCTATCCTGCGCCTTTATAAACCTTGATTGTCACACTCATGGTGTCGCCCTTACTACATACATACTACATACTTGCAGGCCTACTAGGCTACATATTACACAAATATCACAGAAAAACTTTAAACTATCATGCAACTACAATAAGTGAAAAACTTAAATATTTAGTAATGCCATAGAGGAGATAAACAAATAAAAATACCATAAAATTCGATAAGGTCACTATAAACTCACTACAGAGTACCACAGATAGACTACACTACAAGTCCCTATAGGAACATTGTACTAGGAGATTAAATACCATTAAAAACGATAAGGTCACTACACACTATTGAGCACCACATATAGCCTACAGCATGTTATGTAATAGCCTATACTGTATATCAGCCTATGGGAATATTATAAGGATTTTTATTTAAGGCGACTTTAAGGGAATCATTCCCCTGCTCTGTCCATTTTAGATTTAGATATTTTCAAATGTGACTCAAAATGTAGGCTATTATTTGTAGAAATAGGCCTACTGATGCCATTAAAGCGTGTATCTGCCTTGTCTCTGCTGGGAAATATTATAGTGATGACACTATCTTTGTCCCACAGCAGAACTTTTCACATCACTTCTCACAAATAAACACTAGGCCTATAACACTATATTCAAAAGATGCCTGTCCATCGATGAATTTGAATTTGAAAACTTATAACGAGAAAGTTGGATGGGAGTAAAAGCAATAGCAAGGGAGCGACATAACTTCAGCTTGTGACAGCAAGAGACAGACCAGGGCCGGCCCTAGTATTTCAGTAGCTCTAGGCAAGATTCTTGAAAAGCGCCCCCCGCGTGCCGCCGAGACAGTTATGCACGGGCGCACAGCACCGCCGAGGCAATATTCACGCTGCTGAGGCAATACTCGCGGGCACAAAACGTGTACACAGTGTTGGAGGGCAGGTTGGAGGAATTAGGTTGTGAGTGGACTCACTTGCTGCAGACTGTGCTGTAGTACATGAGGTTGATGTCTCTCCTGCAGATTGTGTAGCAGGTACACTTGGGACAGGTAGTGTAGATGACACGTTTTCACCTGCAGGCACAGTCAAACATGCATGGATACAGTTAGACACCCACTATGAGTGTGTGTGTGTGTGTAGGGTGGGGGAGTTAGACATATAACTTAATGGCAATAAAAGTCCTACTGTATGGTACTGCACTGTACTGTACTAGTCTGTAACACTAGAAAACTGTGGTACTGTGCTGGGAAGCTTCCAGGTGTGAATGTGTGTATGAACTACCCCCCATCCTAATAAACTCAACAGGCAATATCACAAAAAACTTGACTGAACTCACCTGCTACAGGTAGTGATGCAGTAGACTGAGTAGCAGAGTCCTCAGGTTTTGCAGTGGTGGGATTACCCAGATATTTTAAAAGTGCACCTGGAAATTATACAGGTAATAATGTAGGTATCTATCTGCAGTAATACTGAGCAGCATGACTAGTTTTGACTAGCTGACATAATTTCCTGTGGCCAACTATGCAAAATACATTTCCATACATTCCCGCAGCGACCTGGGTTCGAATCCGGCCTGCGGTCCTAGGCTTTGCTGCATGTCCTCCCCTCACTCTCTCTCCCATACCTTCCTGTCTCTCTCTCACTGTAACTGTCTAATAAAGCATAAAATGCCAAAAATAAATCTTTTTTAAAAAAAAAAGAAGTGATAACCTAGCTCATTAATGATTTAGCAGACTTATTTTGTGTCCATTAACGTTACCATTTGTAAGTTACAGATGGAACAAAATAGATAGCTTTAATAATATCAGGTAGGTAACGCTAAAGGTAGCTAGAGGTAACGCTAAAGGTAGCTAGCTATCTAGCTAGATGACGACAGGTAAAGCAGCTCATCTGCCAGCTCCCATCATGATACTATATCAGCTGCTATCGTTAGCTAACGTTAGCTAGCTACCTAGCTTTAAACCTTTGCGTGAAAAATGTCAATAAACACAAACAGACTTACCTCTGTTTTCTTGCCGTTTTTCCTCCTGCATCTTTTTTCGCCTTTTCCAGCGTGCTCCAGAAGGCTTTTTGTTGGGGTCGCCCCTCTTCATGTTGTCGATTAGTAACTTAACGATATTTAAATTCCCCACTTATTCTTGCCGCGAGCGCGTCACACGCGAGAACGCAAATGGAGGAAACCAAAGAAAACATGATAGAGGGGCGCAGTGTTGGGGGCGCCCCTACGTTTTATTTTTCATATTCTCATTCTCAAAACATATGAATCCTGAGCTGGGGGGCGCCTACAAAAATAATAATAATCTAAAAAAAAACAAAAAACATTAAAAAAAACAACTGTCTGACTTGCGCCCCCTGCGCTCTGAGACAGACTGTTGCTTGCAGGATTCCCATTGCCTATTCGATCCATAATTATAGCAGGCCTATGAAAGACTGCATGGAAACGAGACTGTTGATCGAGTTAGAATCAGAGTCAAGGTTAATAATTATTGCACACATGTAAAGTGAGCTAATATAATAGCCAGCAGTCGAAAAAGAAGATAGGCCTACAAATATAAGTGCCTCTAGGAATATTATTAAAGGAATATTAGTGATACCATGGGAGATAGAAAATACCTTAAAGAACGATAAAATCACTATAAACTCACCGTTGAGTACCACAGACACACTGGAAGTCCCTATATATTATAGTGATACTAGGCTATAGGGGGTAGAAAATACCATAAAGCACGATAAGGTCAGTAAACTCAACAGTAATTATGATATGTTGTAGGCTACATAGGCTATCATTATAAGGATCTATCTCAGCCTTAAAAGGTGGTTAAACTGTATTCCGCAAATAAAAAAGGTGGTAAAACTGAATTCAGGTAGGTTTACCCTCTACTATATACATCCAATGTCTTCCTTTGCTCTAAGATCCAGTATTGAACCCATATAAGCCAAGCAGGCAGTGCTGCAAGCCTCTTATCCAAACGCGCCACTTAATGGAGTGACGCACTGCCTCGCCGGCTCCCAATTTTACTTGATGAAATGGCTGCTAAAAGCCGCTTAACCGCGCCTCAAGAACGGATCCTATTGACTGCCCGCCTTAAAGACGATTTCATCACCATTTGTTTCATTTACTTTCTAATTTTCCTCTAAAAGCAACTTGTTATCCTGGCGCGCTCTGTAAGAGGGATTGACGCGCCGCCAGGTGCAGCCAGGGTCACCTCCATCTGCTCTGGCCATGTCTTAAAGAAGGTCTTTCCCACTGCTGTTCTTTACCTTCACCGTGCGTAAAGGTCGGGCTCAGCAAACAGTATCCATCTTAGCAGCTATTGTCTCTTGAAATATTATTTTTCATAAAGCAAGTGAAAAAAAATCTGCCAGTTGGAAAGAGGTAATTTCACTTGTTTCCAATGCAAATCAGATTGTTTCAAAGAATTTTCGTGGATCAAGTTTCATTTTCTTGATACTTAGTGGAGTGACCTGTCTCATTGTGCCTTGCAGATAGCCATGCTGACGCTTATTTGTAGAAAAATACATCTGACACAAGTGATGCTGCGTTTGAAATAGATTAGGAACCTCTCCATTGGCAGCATTTTTTCATTTAGGCTATTGTAAGAAAAATAAGGCTGAAACGAAACTTTGCAGCAGTTCTGTGAGGGTTATGTGGTACTATAGGGCTTATTATTGATATTGTCGCCTTGGACATCAGATAATATACAGCCATACCTCCACAATGCCAAAAGCTGTTTAATTTCCAACATTTTCCAATCCAATCGTGCTAAATTACATTTTGAGTCGCTGATACGTGCGCATCCATTTAACACATGGCCTATGCAAACTAACGCAATAGGACAACTCTTTTCCTGCGTAATTGATTCCCAGTAATTAATTTGTTCTCCCCCCCATCTGATCAAATGGAAATCCTGTCCTCCAGCCCAAGGATTACAACTTCCGCTCTAACATCTCCCTTAATTGCCTAATAGCATTGCAGCATGAATTCTGCCTACATTAAGACACTTTCACATTAACCGGCCTGATTGGAAATGTGATGACAACACCATATCAACAAATTATAGCGCACAGCTTTCTGTCGCAAATGGGCACAGGAGCGGCACTTGTACTCTCCCAGATTTTAATACCGACAATTACAGCCAATTTGGGCGGAATTACTAGACAGACCTGTAGCCCAATCCTCCTGTGACACGGGCGACGTCGCTTGATTCAAAAACCTCCAACATGAACAAAAAGTGGAGAACTTGTGCAGGAGAATTTCTCCGACAACTAAGACATTATAAGTGGTCGCGTTTCCAAGCCACAGCAAAGTAAACTTTTGTGTTGCAAGTTCAATATCGGCATGGATAGTCAGTCACAAAACCAAAAGTCCCTATATACGAGAATATTAACCAATATAGGCCTTTTATAGTGATATTATAGTAGGATATGGTCACAGTCCTGTAGGAATATAGAATATTATAGGGATAGGCTATATGGGAGATAAACAGGCTATAGGTCAAAAAGTTATAAGAAACCCTATAGTGGCACAATAGGAAATAGCCTAAAATATAGCCTATCACAAAGCAGCCTATAGGCCTACGATAAGAACATTATAAACCCATCTATTGAGTACCACACTGTCCACCATCTCCCTTTGAAAAGACTATTATAGGCATTTCTAACGATTCATACAAAAATACCATAAAGCACAACAAAGTCACTATAAACTCACTTTTGATACCCACTCTAGGCTATAGCCTATAAGCTCCTATATGAATATTAAAGTGTTTTTGGGATGTTAAAAACCTGAAAAGTAGCCTGTAAGACCCAGTTGTTTATACAAGTCCAAAGAGCTACTTATAAGCATAGGCCTATACTCAAAAATATAGCTTGAAATGGCTCTTTGCTTTTCTTTTTCTCAAAATTTGAACAAGAGAAGCTGCCAAAGAAGTTTGAATGAACCTTATTTTTTCAGCACCATGGCTAGCGACCCGGCTGTATTGCACATGGGCCTAAGCAGCCATTAATGCTTGAACGATATACTGTATTTAGAGGTGACACGCCATTGTATTAAAACAAGAAGGAACACGGACATTCAATAAATCTCTTATTTTGAATCATTAATAGCCTATTTCAATAAAAATAATCATTATATTTAGGCTAATTCTTCCGCCAAGCAATATAGTCCTTGAACAGCGCGCTAAACAACGTGGTTGCTCAGCGACCACATAAGTACCACTATGAGTGGTGATTTTCAGTTGTTGGATTTTCAGTTAATATTCAAATTAACCGTGATGCGGTCACAGGTGTGCTGTTTATCTGTTGTTGTTTCTTCTTTCTTTTTTTCTTTTACAACGCGCCTCAGCCAGTAAGAGCCGAGCACCGGCCCTAAATAAGCCTTCCCCCCCGCCCCTCCGGCGCTCTAATTGGCTGATGCGCAAATCAGTATCCCCAATCCGCTACTCTGTTTGAATAAATAGTAGTTAGAAGTCTGCCCTCCCACTGATATCTATGTAATAGGCTGCTCGATGTAGTGTCACTCACTGGTCACACACACAGGGGCTGCGTTTTTAAGCCTTTGAGACTTGGGGGGGAAAAGAGACAGATAGCCTACGGATGCAGTTTTGAAGCTGAGAGAAAACAACAACAACCACAAAAACAAACTAAAAAAAAGGAGAAAAAAAAAGAAACATGAGTCTAAACTACGCGTCTCCGGCGCCAACGCAGAGGTCAACGTCGTTTTTCATTGAGGACATCTTATTGCACAAGCCCAAGCCGCTGAGAGAGGTCTTCCCCTCGCCCTTCAGCAGCTCCCTGGCGTCCCGCATGCCCATCCTGGAGTATGGATACCCTCTGATGCCCACTCCAATACTGGCGCCGCATCCGCACCATCCGCTCCACAAGCCGGAGCATCACCAGTACTTCTTCACATCTGGTAAGCCCGTGAGAGGCAGAGGCAGAGGCGGAGGCGGAGGCCTGCAGTAACGCAAAAAGTTATGTCAAGGCTGTTTATGGGGCGGGAAAGAATTCATCCGAACCGGTGATGCCAGCCGCTTGAGCATCACGGCCACCGATATGAACAAAAATCAATTAAATATATAGCTATATATTTTTTAAAAAGCACTAATTTACTCATCATTTTTTCTTAGAAGACCATATCCTTATTAGTTTATCACTGCTAGGCTATTGTGAATTTTTCTACTAGGCTATATTCGTGAGTTTAGGAATATTATAACGTCATTTGCACTAACAAGTGGTTTGAAATGAATCCCATTACATAGCGTTATGCAGATGCAGTGCATAAAGGTGGGTAAACTATGACTTCCAGTTGTTGATCATCATAGGCAATAACAACAAAATCTATTATAATTTTTTCAGAAAAGTATTAGCCATATTTTACTTTATTTCCTGTAAAAAACGCTTTAAATACTGACTTTGTATATAGGCCTAATATAGGCTACATGGGTTTAATGTTAGGCTACTTACTATGATGTGCACAACACATTTATCTAAACTCTATTCTGTAAATAAAAAGGAGAGTAAACTGGGTCTGGTGGGTTTTTACCCTCCACACCCCTGATCACAAAATTACCATCATCACTAAACGCCTGTTAATTCCATTATAGTGAAGTTTATTGTAGTGGGAAAAAAACAAAAACATGAGTTTAAGTTGTTTTTCATATTTCATGTGATGTGACCTGCAGGGATGCAGATGCCAGCGCTGTTCCAGCACCACGCGGAGTTACCGGGGAAGCACTGCAGGCGCAGGAAGGCGCGCACGGTCTTCTCCGACTCGCAGCTGTCCGGACTGGAGAAGAGGTTTGAGATCCAGCGGTACCTGTCCACACCGGAGAGAGTGGAGCTGGCCACGGCGCTCAGCCTGTCCGAGACGCAGGTAAACAAACCCGACGCTGTTATAGTACAGGGAGTCTGTGTCTGGCTCAAGGGCACGTCGGTAGAGTGTAGTGTTTGAACCCGGGTTATCCATCTGAAGGACGCGGTGTCTTATACAGTGGAGAGTAACGATCAGGCAAAAAAAAAAAAAAAAAAACGCAAGAAATTGAAAGGCCAAAATTGATGTTTTAATATACAAATATAACACCACAGAGAATGAAGTATATTTCAAAATATAAGTAAATATATAGCCTTGGTTTAGGAATAATTTCACAATAAAAATTAAAATAAAAGTAAAATAATTGATTGTGTAATAGGCCTATTGCCTGGTTTGAGCACATAAGCTAGCCTATATATAAAAAATGTCTTATTTATCCTGAAACAAGCTCATGGGCTATTTCAAAATATACAGTATTCTTTGATATTTTTGCTGTGAAAAATAGCCCTATATTTAAATATATTCCATGTCAACTGCATTTCTGTACCATGTAGGCTATTTAAATATTTAAATGCGTGCAGAACATAGGCTATATAAAAATGACAATTTTGGAAGATACATATGGCTACATTACATTTTGACAGCCTACGCGGGTAAAAAGATACATTTAGGCATCATGTGGTTTCCATACAGGCTGTATATGAATGATAAAAATGCATGCTTATTAATTCAGGACCCATGTTCATCTCTGTGTGCGTTTGGTGACCTTTAGGTTCTAATAATTGATCATGATAAATAATAAGTTGTCAGACACCAGTCATTGCTCCAGGTTGTCCCCAGAAATGGAGTCTATTTATATATTTTATATTATAATCTGGTTCATAGCTTTGGATTTTATACATCCTATAATTGCATTTTTTTTTTTATTTGACTTTATCAAACCTTCTTACCTCCCCCCCCCCCCCCCCCCCCCCCTCCTTCCACTCCCGCCCAGGTGAAAACGTGGTTCCAGAACCGGCGGATGAAGCATAAAAAGCAGCTGAGGAAAGCGCAGGACGACCGGAAAGCCCCGGGGGACCTGGACAGATCCGCGGAGAACTCCAGCGAGAGCGAGATGAACGAGAAGAGCGCGGACGAGCTGAAAAGCGGACTGGACCCGGACTCCTACCTGCTGGAGGAAAACGACGACGATGTGGATATCGAGGATGACATTTGCTCCCCGGACCATCTACTATAGGAACTGTTTTCTAAGCAGCCGTCACTGTACATGTAGATAATACTGACTTTCGTTTTTTTTTTTTCCATGAGAAATTATATATTGTATTAAAATAAGGGGGGAAATAGCCTACAACACAATGTCGATATTTATTAAAGCATGCAAAATAGGCTATTTTTTTGGGGGGGATTTCCCTTTTTCCTCTATGGTAGCCTATGGGACCTGTCGTGTTGTCATGTCTGACGAAATAGATAAATGTCAAGCGACGTTATTATCATTATTATCATTATTATTATTATTATTATTATTATTATTATTATTATTATTATTATTATTATTATTATTATTATTATTTTCGCTTTAATAACCTTTGTATATTCCTTAGTTTATTTTTAAATGTCAAACAAAATGTGAAAATCTTTATTTTGACAGACAATCTGTACAAATTCACCTCTAAATTAGTATTTTAAACGATCCAATCGAATAGCTCTTTGCTTTGTAACATAACTGTATCGTCCGACCCCTTCCTTTTGCACTTATATCTCAATCGAAATATTGCATTTGCCATTTGCAGCGCCCGGTTTCTGTCGGTATTATTTTTGACAATTACATATCCACTTCTGGTATTTTATTTACAGTTCGGTTCTTATCTCGTTGGAGGTTTTGTAAATCAGTTTTTCGTAGCAAACGACTTTCTTCATCGGCATTTTACATGTCGGTATGTTTTTTTTTCTTTTAATCAGGTTTATATGTACATAGCCTATATATATATAAATAATGAATCGGCACACGGCTCAGTCTATTCCTCTTTCATATGTCTACATCTTTTATACATGTTATCACTAGGAAGCCCCCTTTTTTCTTTATTTCACATTTTCTCACACATTCTTCAGAACCGGAACGTGTCAGAGAAAAGCCAATACACACTTGTACTTTCACCATTAAAACTAAATGTTATCTAAGCTGGAAGAAAACGTGCGTGTGCGAGATCCTCTGATCACTGTCAGGTTTTCAACTCCGGTTCAAATGGCCGTTTTCCTACTGTTGTGAGCACCTGCATTAGGTGGCAGTCTCCACAGCATGGAGCTGAGTTCTGAATGGGAGGCTGCCTGTTAACCACTGGGCTTCCTGCGTGGTGGCCTGGACCCTGCTGTGCTTTAAGCCAACCACATTTCAGGAGAAAAGCAAAAGACTTGCACCAAGAAAAAAAACACTAACTACAAAGATTCTGAGTTCCATGCAAAAGCTCAGTGAAGTCCACAATTCCTACTGATGTAAATAAGGTGAATATTATTTTTTGAATAGGCTATGCATTGCTCATGTCTTTTTAAAACACAGATGTTTAAATCATCCAAATCCATTGGTGTGCATGTTCATTGCCACGTTGAGCTCCAAGTCTCTTTAAGGACATTTCTGGTTAAATGTTTGTTCTGTTAAGAATTAAATGGAATACAAAATAGCAGGATGTTTTGTTTATTCTTTTTCAACAGATGTTAATAACTTTTAATAGAAAATACATTTTCTGTGGGGCTACTGAATTTGACTGTATATTGAGCAACAATGAGGGAAATAAAGGTCAATTCAGAACAAATGTAATGTTTATATTATATTCATACATCAGATAGCTCAAGTCTGTTGAATGGAAACTGTATGGGCCATGCAGGCTAAATGCACAGGTCTTTCAGGATGGCAAAGGTCTGATGGACGTACTTTGATGTCGTCAAGAAAATGAGTGACGATAGCAGAATCAAAATGGGAGCATCTACATGTTCTTTTAAAGCTCTTGCTGTAGGTATTTTAGAATAAAATGGCTGAAAACAGAACATCAACCACACAATGCTTTTGAAATTCTCTGGGTAATGGATTTTTTTTTGCCAGTAAATTGCCTCAGCTGACTCTTTGAAAAGAGACTGTCTCAAACTGTAGGCTGCAGAATTTATAATTATGACTCTGACATTTTATCTTGTCCTGATATAGCAAACAGCATGCTAGTGCATATAAGAACTGCGGGTTATCATAGATTCACTTTGTCATCTATTTAGAGTAAACACACCATTGCTGACCAATTCATCTGAATTAATCTATTCATTGAGCCATAACACATTGCTTTTCTGAGATGCATGAGAATTAACAAAGAACTTAAATTAAATGTGTTGTTTGTGCTACTATAATCCTTTTCATTACAACAACTGTGTGTGTAAAGTGCAGTATATGGGCATGGGAAGATTGGGCATTTCAAAGGAAAACAGCAAACTAAGTCCTGCAGGAATGATCATATCAGAGAAGCATTACAGAGCAACATCAGAGCAACTGTATACATTTCCAAACATCTATGTAAAACTGTAAAACCAGTTTCATCATGAAGAAATGTGTGAAGAATTGGTTTGCTTGTCTCACAAGGATTCATTTTACAGAAAATGGAGCCGGCATACCAGAGAGGTTTGAGACAATTCATTCATTATGCTTCAGCTATTCTTTTGAGGCAACTTCCTGAGCGTTGTTAATGTAAATTATTGAAAACAGGAAAATAGATACATTTCAAAAAATCATTTTTAGGCATATTTTGGCATTATCATGTAATTTTTTTGTGAGCTTTCTATTGCATTTTGGCTGTTATTTCATTTTCTTAAGGGTTTGTCCCAAATGTTTTTGTAGCTCAGTGTTAATCATTTGGAGAGCTATTTAAAGTTCATGGCATTTACCCATAGTCTTCTGTATGGCTCAGTTTAACTGCTCAGTGACCGTTCACACCCCTATAATAGGCACTTAGTTGTCATTCACATTCCAGCCATTTCATGTGAAATTGTACAAACAATATTAAGTTAAAGGCATCAATGTCTTACTTAAAGAGTATTTGAGTACAGCAGAATAGCATCAAATATGTGTTACAACTACAATTTTTGTGCTATTTATATGTAATTTCATTAATTAATTGATTCAAAAGTACTATCTTCTTTCCTCCTAATTTCATGCCAAATAATTATCATGACCCACAGATATCTATAATTAACATAAAATCATCATTAAACTTTGTCAGTCCCATGAATAAAATGTGTCCCTCTGTGCTGTGACATCTTGCTGAGAGGGTTCTAGTATGCAGAGCAAACTATTTATTATCCAGCTATTAATGTGATGACAAGGCCCTTTGAAACGTAAGCCATCATTACATTTATGAAATCGTTTTATGCATCCTAATGTACCCGGAGCTGCATCTCTCCGTGTGTGTTTTGTACATTAACGTGCGAGCCTCTTTTCTCCTCCAGCACAGAATTTGCTGTGCTTTCCTGCCCTTTGAAAAGCAATTCATGTCATTTTCAAAATGTGATTCTGATTAACAGGGAGCAGGGGGGAAAAAAACTGTGTGGAGAATAGGCCATGCAGAAGGTGATCAATTAAAAGATTAAGCGTTTTGCAACACATGGACGCATCTGCATTTGGGCCTAATAGCAGGGCCATCAGCTCATTTTCAGGAAGCCTGCCGCCTACTGAAAGCGTGCTTCTCACATCAAAGCATCCACGTCTGCCTTAGCTTTCCAATGGGCAGAAAGGGATGCTAATTTGGCCCCCTTCATGTGTAGCGGTGAAAGACTCCTTCAATTAACTGGATTTCAATGGCAAAAAAATGAGTAGGTGGGACCAAAAAAAAAAAAAAAAAAAGATGCAAAGGGACTCGGTCTGGATAGACAGCGTTTCTCATTAAATCAAAAAGGGCTCCGTCATTTATTTCCCTCCGCGCATCTGAGGACTTAACACTAAAAACACAGAGCTTCAAAGAGCCCATGATGGGTTAAATAGAGACTATAATCTAATTAAAATATTGCACAGAGGTAAATAGTGCTTTGATAATGATCTGAGGGTTCTATTAGTGAAATGAGCTGCTTGAGAGTGTTTTGTGTCGGGGAGGAGTTACCACTTTAGAACATGGCTACATAAAGTAGGAGCGGGACCCAATCAGGTGAGCTTCAAAGTGTCATCTTCATTCGGCCAGCTTTTTTTCTAATCTGTAAACTAGAGAAATGGAGGAAGGAAACAATCAGTCCCACAACAAAGAGCGTGCGGATTATTCCGGGTTAACAGTGTAACCAGGTGCGTAACGGGGTGAGAGGAGACAAATTGAAAATGTGGCTAAAATAACAATGTGCGAATTACCTGTCTCTTATATAAAAATACAGCAGCGTGAGCGTAAGCACTGGCCGAGCCCAGGGGATGATTGTGTATGGATTGTGTAATGAAAATGAAAAAGGCTCAGTGCTGTTGGTGATGCCATGATTGGCCCATGTCATTGTTGACATATTAAGACCAATTAGTTTTATTAAGACCAGTAGGTCCTCAGTGATGCTGGACTCCTTGCCAGCACAAAGTCTTAACAGAATATCTATATATTGATCAGGCATATAAACAACAGGGCTTATCTGTAATCGCCTCAAATGAGTGCAGCTGATGAAATTGCTGCCATACAAAGTGTCCCTTTATTTCCCATGGTCAGGATAAGGCACTGTGTGCAAAACAAGTTATTACAGCAGGTAGGCTTCACTTACAATATGCAGCTTCCTCTACCATGACATCCATCATTCAGCTTAGCACATTGCCAAGAAAAAAAAGCAGCGCTAAAACAAGTTGGATCCAACAGACTTAGGCTTACTAGGACTATTCAGTGTCAACATTCACTCTTGCCAGTTTGGAAACACTTTCTCTGTGGGAAGACCTAAAATCCAGAATGACATCAGTCCATGAGGCCGGCATCTTTATGCGCCTGTTCCATCCCAGGACTGTGCTGAACAGTATTTGCATTTTTTTCCCAACTTAGGTGCCACATGGGTGGGGTCTGCCATATCGGACAGTACAAGTGTCAGGAAGTTTAGCAGGAAATCATCTGGGAGTCAGTATACTGTACTTTTCTGTAATTGCCAATTTATATGACACCAACTGATATGTCCCAATGCGGTAAACCCCACCCATCTGGTACTCCAAGCACATTAAAACAAACATAGGAAGAATCTGCAAATACTTTTGACGTGAGTCTGTCCAGTGGCTAAACCTGATTTGTATAAAATAGGCTCATTGACCTAAGAATGGTCAAATGTTTCCAACATTGACATATGAATCAAGTGCAATCTCAATTATCCAATATGATCATGTTTAGTTGTACAAAGCACATTGAATATCATACAAGAGGTAATCAAAACTGCTTGCTTTGCTTGGCAAAAGCATTCACAAAACTAATTTCTCTACAAGATATGACACAAATAATGTCATCATGACATAATAGGCTGCGTTGTTAGACAAACCTATTGAAGAGGACATCAATAAAAGGGAATAGTGCTGACAATGAATGTTTAGACTTTGCACTGTTTTTAAAGGTGGCATGTGTTTCATTTTTAAACATCAATAAATCACTGTCAAATTAATTGTGATACCTTGATATGTTTACTGTAAACAAATGAGACTATGTTCAAGATGACTGGTAGCCTATATCTCACCCCTGTGGTATTGTTAGTGTTAGAGTTTCTCCAAATTAAGAACACATTTCCTATAAACTGTGTTGCTTCCTGTCACAAAGAAGATCTTTGTTTCTTTAACGAAAAGTTTTGCTTTACTGAAGAGGATCAACATTTTGGAAGTGCTTTTTCCATTGACCTTTCACTCCTTCTGCCATCTGCTGTTACCAGAAACTCTGAAAGCTTTAGCTCTGTTTGCTCTGGAAGAACAGCGCCCTCTTCCTGTTTTGTGCCGTAAAGCAATCCAGCAGATTTCCCTCCAAATCTGACCCGGTGGCTCACAATGTAAAATGCAGAGCAGAGGTCAGTAGAGGCTGCCAATCTTCTTGGTGATGGTCTCATTTGTTTACAGTAATTATACTAATGTCTCAAAACTAATGTGGTAATGATTTATTGATGCTAAACGCAGCACCTTTAATGAAGCGAGATTGTCCTACATGTAGCGTCTCGCATCCTGCAGTGCAAAAATCTAGCAGAGCACGAGATCTACTGACTCTGAGTGTTCGACTGTTTAAGTGAGCTGCGTCTCGCCTCAGACAGCGTGCACCTTTCTGAAGCAGGCCACGGCCCGTTTTTCTTCTTCGTGGCGTTTCCTCAGGAGCTCCAGCGTGGCCAGCTGGGACAGGTCCAAGCCGTCCAGGTAGGGAGCGTGCTCCGCGGAGCCTTCGGGCCCGTGTTTCCGACTCGGCTTTGGCTTAGGCTGGGGCTGAACCGGGGGCCTCGCTACAGTCTTGGCATATTCCAAGGCCTGAGAGAGAGAGAGAGAGATGGAGAGAGAGAGAGAGAAGAGAGATTGACATTGAGAGAAGGTTTTGAGCCTAGTATTTTTATGATGTAATTTAGAAATTAGAAAAGCTTAATGGAAACGGCAAAATTTGATAAAAATATTGCAAAAAGGTTTTTATATATATAGTCTCAGCATGATCAGCCCGACTAGTGGTTCAATCTCATTGTATAACAGTTCAAAAGTGTCTTTGGACGTCCTGAAATGTTAAATATCTGTCCACCATGACCTCCCAGAAATGTCATGCCACTGTTTCTCCCATGAATAAAGTTACCCACCATGGTTGTATGATCCTTAGTTGGTACGTCAGAATATCGTACATGTTATTTCTCACATGTATAAGTCTCCATTGTGGTTTTGTGACCATTAGTTGGTGGATTAGAATATTGCCAGGTGCATTTCTTGATTTTCAGATGAAATATGGCCTGACAATAGCTGACACTAACGAGCAATAACAAACTTTTTTGTTGTTTTTGACGTTCAGGAATTCTCTCTATTCAACCTAGCTGATGGAAAAACACACCTAAGTCAAAATTTTTGCAACATTTCACAAGTTTGTGTAAAATTCACTAGACAGTTGAATGGAAACATAGCTACTGACATTCTCCCTAATCTCATATCATACTTTCTTTTCTTCTTCTCCATTTTGCTTCGTCAGAATTCGTCTCTCTCACACAAACACACAAGCACCCACGCTCTTTCTCAAACAGTCATGTGCTCGCGTTCACACACAAGCACACACACACACACACACACACACACACAAACAGAGAAACACACAGACACACCTTCGTCCTGGGAACCTTCTTGTCACTGCCTTCCGGGTCCTTGGCCGGTAGAAAGGGAATCCTACTCATCTTTTTGTTCTGCTCGCGGATCACATTTGAATACAGCTTCTGCCGCCTCATTTTCTCAGCATGATGATGGCGAAACAGAGAGAGGGAGAGACACAGAGAGAGAGAGAGAGAGAGAGAAAGGGGCAGATTACAAAAGAGGGTTTAATTAACTGAGCCATTTCTCCCTTAAGGCCCTTCTCTTTGTATATCCCCTCGCCAGAGCCTCTCCACGCAGCCCTGCAAAACCAAATACAGCCGGCCATTCAGCGGGCCTATCAACATTTACACATATCATTCACTAATAGGCTCGGTCCTGGAGGCGCACGGGGCTCAATCTAGTGCAAATTGGCCAAACATGCTCACTTTTTACAACTGGGTGTTTAACAAAAGCTACATCAAAGCACAAAGAGCACTTAATTTCTTAGGGATGCTCTCATTTGCTTTGTAAATCTGGTTTTATCTGCCGGAGAGGGACGGGAGCCTTTAAATGAGGGAGAGAGGGTCAGCGGACACACAATGACACTGGCGGACATCACGACTGGGACGCTGGAAACCGACTGAAAGGCAGCTAATCATTGCCGTCAAAACAGCTAATAATCTCATTTTCTCTGTATGGATACGTTTTAATAAGCGATTCTGCCCATCAGCAAATCACAAAAAAAGATGTTGAGTGATTTAACACCCTGGTATGTGGGTCAGCGTTTGTGTCGTGTTTGCGTTTACTGCTTTTTTTAAGGCGGTAAAAATGTTCAAATACTAGAAAAAAAAGCCCTATAATTCAACATGAGATGAACAAATAAAAAACAGCTGACAGATAGCTACGGGGGCAGATGCACATCTCTCTGCTTGTTAGCTTCTGGTACTTTGTACTCTCCCGCAATCAATACTACAGTTTGTTTTTTCGCTCGGTCTTTTGAGCTTGCTTGCGGTTTGGCAAGAGAAATCGCATTTCTGAGAGGAAAACTAAACGACACAATTCTAAGTGAGGTGGGAATAAGCGGTTGAGAGAAAGTTGAGAGAGAATAATATGGAGCTTTAGGGCTGCAAAGTGCACAAATACCTTTCTCTGCCACTGCGGGACTGGCTGTGTGTGTGTGTGTTTGTGTGTGTACATCTTTGTTTTGCCAATTTACCCTTTGGTGAATTTCAAGCCTACTTTATCTTTGGGAAATGTTTCATCTTGTTGTTCACAGGGTTACACTAATGTATCAGTTTGCCAATATATTGTTCAATATTGGCCTTTTATTAAAATTCATATATCGGCCAGTCAGTGTCATCCTCCTTCAGGATGGATATAATGCAGTTTGATTGATTACATATTTATTGTAGAATTGATCAATACTACACAGGTTGTCTATGGGAAGACCTTAACCTGAATTGATTCTAATGAGATATTTTGATCAAACTCCACACAAGTATGCATGATGACGATGATGATGACGATTATTGTAATGATTACGATGATGATGATCACTATTATCATTATTATCCAGGGTTTCAATGGAGAGTTTTACTTTATTTCTATGTTTTTGGAACTTTTTTGGCATGAAAATGGTCAAATCTAATGATACTGCATATTGGCACAGAATATCAGCTATCAGCGGCTTCAATCCAAAAATATCAGCATTGGAATTATCCTTCAAAAACCCAGATCCGTCGAACCAAACTGCATTCACCAATAGCCTAAAAGACTTTCACAATTCACAGTCAGTTTGTTTGAAAACCCCCTAACGCGTACTGTGGTTACAGATCTAATGGGCAGTGAAAAGTCCTGCTCATATGACACTGGAGGGCTGCTGAAGCTGCAGGTCGGTACTCACTGTCTTTTCACTGGCTGTGTAGTCAGGGCCCAGGCCTCGCAGGTTCACATCCTGCTTCAGCTGCTTGTAGTCTTTCAGCGTGTAGGCCTGAGAGAGAGAGAGAGAGAGAGAGAGAGAGAGAGAGGGAGAGAGAGAGAGACAGAGAGAGTTTTTGAAGTTTTGACACTGGCAGGACCATCAAGTGACATTTTTGATTACTTGATTGGAGGCAGACTATTGTTGAATTAAACTCTATTTGTTTTGATGGCTGTGGAAACGGCAACACGTCACAAACAGTAAATTCCCAACTGCAATTTTGATCAATTTGATGTCTTTTTAGCCTTAGACTGGGTTCAGATTAAAGTGCTGCATAGTAAATAGTCCATTTGTAAGAACATTTGCTAACAGTAGACCAAAGGAGAGGAGAGATGACAGACGGATGACGGGCAGACTAAATGGAGAGATGGGCTCGCTTTTGAGTGACATTCTCTCTAACACAAAACCCTTTTCTCATGCACTCTTTCCTTCTCCTTTGGCTGTCTCACTTGTTTGTCCTCTCCCAGAAACACACACACATACACATACAAACATTCTCTTAAACAGAGAAACACACAATTTGAACCCAGCACTTCCTAGAGATCACCTGTCAATCAGACAGTGTGTCCAGTACTGCGACTTTGTCTTTCTCCTTGGATTTTCTGTTGATGCAGTCTGAGTTTCTGTAGGTGGCGCTCTTTTCTTTGACTGTTCAGCCATGGTGGCTATGCTAACTACCCAGTTCTTCTTCTGTTTATTCCAAACAAACTGGAAACATAAAACGCATCACTTCCTGTGTGGCAGAGGATTTTTACCAGGAAAGAGCTACCAGGCAGCGGGTGTTGAATCACAATTGTGTTATATCATTCGGCAATATAGAGTAGCAAAACGGATATTTATTCATATGAAAATGTTGCAGGTTATTACATTATAAGTGATTAATCATACAATGACACACATACAATATATACAGAGTATAAACCAGGTGGACTAAAAAACCTCATGGACGCTTGGAAAGGATTTTGCCTCAGTACCATATATAGGAACATATTTCCTCATTAGGCCCTAGTATGATGTTGAAGTGCCTTTTTCAGGGCCACTGATGGTGAGCTGGAGTTGAACCCTGATGAATGGATTCCAAGTGATAGGGGCAAAGACAGAAAGAGATGTACACCCGCTCCTTCAAAAGTGGTGATGAAGTGTGTGTGTGTGTGTGTGTGTGTGTGTATGCGATCCACAAGCTGCCCCAGACAAAAGGAGACTAATCATTCCAGATTGTACTGGCTGCTTTTTGGAAGGGGGATTTCAGTTTGCTTCAGAATTAGCCACATTGGTCATGGACACGACAGGGCAGCTTTCTTTTCAGCCCCTAAGTCACGCTCGTCTGCTTTCATGCCCGGGCACCGCGGGCTGGACTGCTTTACAAATTGAGCCTGTAATCTCGTCAGACATGATGGCTAACATGGTGGGGGGAAAGGGGAGGTCGGGGGGGAGAGGGGAGGTCGGGGGGTTGGACACCGCAGGAGGACAACGTGAAGGCTCCTGTATGAATGCAACCCCTGAGCACACAGTCATACTTTCCAGTCTTCCTGGGGTTCACCGAACTCCATTGTTGACCCCATCAACGGTATAATTAAGTTAGCAAACAAATCATCGGCTGTCGTTTAAATTTGAAATATGCAACTTTTTTCACATTAAAATAACAATAAATAAATAGGATATATTGTATGTTATTGGTGACTATTTAGTTTGGATGGGTTATATGGGCGTGGCCTGCAGTGAGCTGGGTTGTGGCTATCAAGGTGACGCTAGTAGCCACAGAACAGAGAAATCCTAACAACAACAAAGGAAAGCAGTAAGAAAAGGAAGTACAGCGAAGCTAAATGTACAGCAGACAAAAACATGGTGAACGTCGACATGAAGGAGACAAAAGGGCTCAGAAGTGACGCAGAGCTGGTTTGCATACTGTTATACAGGTAGCATGCTAGCCTGTTAGCTAGGTTAGCTAGGTTTTCTGTGTAGTGATCTAGCGGTGCTACATTATCCCACAGAGTTCATCACACAGCTCATCAAGATGAGTGCCGAGTGTTGGGGTGGGAACTTGCCCTACTGAGGCTGGAGGAGGGCGGGACTTACAATACACCTTGCTACCTCAAGGCAAAAAGTTCCATATTGTAGCTTTAATAAAATCCAAATATGTCTAAACTGGCTGTCTATGTGACTACCTTGCAGGAGGGGAGTGGGGGGGTGGTGGTGGCTGAGTCACTCTCTCCACTCCTCAGCAGCACCCACCTGCAGGGCTCAGCCTGACGAACCAAAGGAGAGGGGGGAAAAAAAACAACAACGGACAAATCATTACATGCAAATGGGCATGTTTAGTGGCCCCGCGCCTCACAGACGGCCCTATTCTCTCCCTCCTAATCACCTTATCCTCTAACACATCTTCAAATGGCTTTTCAGGGCCTGCAGCTCTGCGGTTTATATCGTCATCATCTCATAGCAATTAAGTGTATCTTAGCGGGGCTAGACAATTAACCTGATGTTTTGTGCCCTTAGTCACCAGAGCCCTCCTTTCGGATTAAACCGGCCCCGCATGGAGGCAGCTGAGGGGATTATTTGGGACTTCAAAGGGACATTTATTTGTGTAACCTCTCGTGTACATGGGGATTAAAGGGGAATGCCACTCAATTTAAGAATTCATGTATCACTTTTGTTAGGTGAAGCCGCGTAATGTGTTTCTATTTTTCTTACTTGAAAGTTTACGCGGTCATTTATGTGCTGAGTGAGTTTTGTGGCCCTTGAGCCTTTGAAACCTGTTGAAACCCAATTGCATAATTTCAAAAATACATAAGCGTCGATAAGAAAAGAAGTACTCTTGTATTCGCTTTTGGAAACAACTTTTGTAGATACATGCAACAAGATGTTGTTCTGCAGACTCAGACAGCTCAGTGAAGTGTGAGATAGTTAAACCCCATAGATAAACCTTGTATGGGGAGACTGACTTTGTTGAGTGATACGATGTTTGTTTGAGCTTTTACACACACAACCTTTATTTTATAGCAATGCTAACTATTTTGAATGACCCTGAGTGCTCTCACCTTCACCGTCATTTCACATTCATTCTCAATGGAGTTACACTGTATATCTACAGTGAGATTTCAGATTAGAGGGCAGGATGAACTCTTTTCTTTTGTTTTGGGCACAGACTGATCAGTAACACTAACTGAACTGTCCTATGGCAGAGGAAAAAATGTTTGAACACTCATTGTCAGTATTCCCCTTTTAAAGATGTAAAGATCACACACACACACACACACACACACACACACACCAACCTTATAAGTGAGTCTCTCCCTCTGCTGCTTCTGTTTCTCCATCTGTGCCAGGTAGCCGTCGGAGCTGCTTCTCTGGATGGGGAGGGTGGTCGTCACACTCAGCTCAGGCTCTGCTCCTGTCTGAGGCTTGCCTATAGGGGGCAGCACTGCGTAGGAGCCTGAGTGCTGGGACTGGGTGGTGGAGGGCGGCCTGGGGCTGTCTTCAGGAAACTGGTTAGCGTGAAGCTCGTTTGGACTCTGATTCTGGTCCTCCGCCTCGCAGGGTAACAGCCATTTTGGTGCAGTTGGCCTGAGAGACCAAATCATTGGTGGATCCACAGTGTGGGGTGTCACGTTAGTAATAAATTACTAGACTAATTACATTTGCTAATGGAGAATAAGAAAGTATTATTATGGCCTATGTGCATTTGCACATTTGTACATATTTCTGATCTGACATTGTAGAGAGCTAATGGATGACACACATTTTAAATATGCGGAACATAAGCTGTAAATTCACATTTTTTATATTCTCATATTTTCTCATTTACTGCTGTTATTTTATACATGCCAATACATACAGTATATTTGTCATATTTCTTCATTCAGAAAATGGCTTAATATGTTTTTAATACCCCGATTTGCTCTGTTTTTTCTTTTCTGACTGATTATTTGCTGCTGCAGCGACCCAATTTCCCATGGGCATCCTTAAAGTGTCCTCTAATCTAATGTAATATCTTTCACATGGTCAATAAACATATAAATGCTTCACCTTTGCCATCTTCCAGGGCTATTCTCCAGGTGCCAGTGGTGAAGTTCTGCATTTAGCTCTTCGCTGCACCCCTGGGTGGGCTTCCCTGGCCTGGGTTGCCGACACCCCGGGGACAAGGCGAGTTGTGGCACCGCCGCCCCCTGCAACCGACCGTCATGGGGAGAAAGCCGCGGAACTCGGTTGACGTAACGGACGTCGGATCCGGGGCCGTGAAGGGACGCTAAGCTGATGACGGCGTCTCGGCCCGTCTGCCGCAGGAAGGGAAGGAGGTCGGTGGACGTGTTGAGGTTGATGTTAAGGTGGATGGTGGGAGGCGGAGGCTGCGATGAAGGAGTCTTCCGGGGGTTTGGTCCCGCGGCGGGGGAGCTCAGACCGTCGCCCCGCTCGGCTTTGACCCCCGGGGCAGGAGGTCGCCGCTTGGGGCTTCCTTTCCGCCGGGCTTTCTTCTCTTTGGAGATCTGGGTGACCTGGGGTCGGAGTAGGATTAGTAATGAGGATAACATTTGTCTGTGTTGAATAATGATGTCAGAGGAACAATAGAGTAGCAATTTAGACACGTTTGACTTTAAAGATTGACTTTGTCCTAACCCTAACTAACCCATAACGTGGTTAACTAACCCCTGGCAAAAGTCCCAGCATATAAAATCGTTTGCCATCATAACTTCCATACCTGCTTATCTAAATAGACAAAATTTATGGGGACAAAGTGGAGCAATGACTGATGACTGACAAGTTATTATTTGGTCAATGTGATAACGTATTAGATGTAGGTAAGTGTATATAACCTGGTCACCTGGTTAATGCCAACAATTATTCTATAGCAGTCATCTTTTTAAATATCTTTCGCTATCTTCGTATTCAAAGACTCAGATTTTGTTTTTAAAGGAGAAGGTGCTGCAGAGAACAGAGCATGAAATCTAGATCTACCCATTTTTACCACAAAAAACAAAAACAACCCCAAAAAAAAAAAAAAAAAAAAAAAAAACCCAGACAAACATGAGCTCTGGTCGACAGGCACGATTCTTTCCCAAGCGTAAGTAGGGCCGGCGCTCTTCTTTGCATGATCTGACCAAATTATTTCGCCGTGGTCTTCGGGCCTGCACCTCATGCATCTAATGGCGCTGATTTAGCAAAACACCAGCTTTGCCCATTCCAGTGGGAAAATATTTATACGCCTCTGCTTGGCAGCGTTAAGGTGGCCGCTCAAGTGCTCAAAATAATAATACTTCTCCATTGCCAAACCCGCCCCCTCCCCTCCCCTTCCCCTTCCCCTTCTCTCTCTGACTCCTTCTCAGAGACGTCTTCGGCAAGCCCCACTGCGACAAACCTATCAGCGATTGTGTGTACATTCTGGGAGGAAATTAAAAGCCCGGGTGATAGTGCCCCCCCCCCACCCCGCTGTGCAGCAGATATTCCCATCTGGAGTGGGAAGCCCTCGCTGGCTGCCATATATATACAATACCACAAAACAATCTGGGTGGTGAATGAGGTGAACCAATTGAGAAGGATAGGAGGGTTGAGGGTTCCTACCCTCAGTTGTTGTGTTTTCTGGAGCCACCTCAGCTCCGGGTCTGAAGTCTCCTCCAGACTCTCTGCCATGGCTGTCTCCTCTGGAGCTTCACACACCTTTAGACAGGACAGAAAAGGAAACCATGTTGATAGAGAAGAATTGGGAGACAAAGGGTTTTCAAGGGATTTTTAAGGCAACTTGATGATTAGCTGAGTTGTTCAGTACTGCTGATAATGATGATGGGCTTATACATCAGTCATGAGTATTATGATGATAATTTATTGTATATTTCAGTCCAGCAAGGTGCAAAGTAGAAATAAACAAAATAATTAGAGATGGGACGATATATCGGAAATCAATATATCACAATACAGAAATGTGACAATACGTATCGTGGGGCAGAAAAATGAATCGCGATATTAGCTACATTGTATTCTGCTGTAGTAATCACAAATGGGGTAGTTTGCCCATCACAATTTCACAAGCTCTCCATCGAAATTATATTATTTTCACTTTGTAATGACATTTTTAAATTGTTGTTTTCATTCTAGCCGGCCAATGCCATTGCTAGAAAGATTTGTGGCTCGGAAGTAAAAAATAATTTTAGATAAAATCCTACACATGCCTTTGCTAAAACCCAAGACAACTTACACCGACTCATGTGGGCTAATACTGCATCACACTCCTTCACTACTATCAATTCCCATCTTCTTCAACCACATCATATTACATCAATTTACTGTTTCAGTTGTTCCTAATGCACCCGTTTGTGGCAGGGAAATATGTTCTGTTAATGCTGTAATGAAAATCATTTAGTTAACTTTGGGACTCCCCTCAGCTGCGGAGGACAATCTGAGTGGATCGATGGTATTGACAGGCTGAAGACTTTCTCGCTGAATGCCACTAATTCTGTGAGCTTGAATAGGTGAAGGTCACGAAGAGGGAGTGGATGCAGTTGTAATATATCCATCAATAGGGTTGTTTGCCATGTTATTGTATCTAATAGGCTGAGAGGCGAGCGGTATGCTGGGAGTACACAGGAGAAAAAACAGAAGTCTCTGCCTGACCTGGATGATGATATGTTGCCAAAAAGTAGGGCCATTGTTGGAAAAAGTAACTAGGCTTTATGATATTTGTGTGTCTAAGCTACTAGCCTTAAAGCAAAATCTTAACACTTTGGGTAGTCAAGTGAATACCTACATGTATTCCCCGACCAAATGAGGAAATCTTTCTGAAATTGACGCACAGACTGTTACACATTTCTGGAGTTCAGGTGCTGTTATGAGCTTTCGCCAAGGCTGGTGTTGCCAGAGCAGCTGTTTGAAGATCAGTAACAGGTGACTATGTCCGGCAGCACACACACACACACACACACACACAAACACTTTGCGCCTCTCACCTTTGCCCATTCCCCCTGCCATTGCCTTTTGTCACCCATTACAAAAATCCCAATCAGTTGGAGCAAATGATCAAGCCTGTATTGCATTTTGAGCATGGTAAGCTGTGTAATATCTTTTCTGCTAAATTGGGAGGCCCGTAATTGCTTCTCAGCGAGACGATGTCACAACAAAGTCCGGCAATTGCAGCTAGCTGTATTACCCCCTGTACCCGGGAAACATCTGCTTTTCGCAATGAAGACTTCAAAGGGGCTGTGGATCTTGAATTGCATTTAGCTGCTATTGTGGCCAGCCCAGGTAATCTTGATTAGGTGTTTAGACTGAGGCAGGGTATACAGTGGCAGAGAGCTCCCCGGAGCTTTGGTCTAAAGCTATTAAAAGATTGTACATTATGTTCCCTTGGCTTTGAAGTGAGGGCCTGCAAGACGAGAAGGGACTCTGAGGGCTGAGTGCAATAGCAGAAGATTGATCTGCTACTTCTGTCTTTATCAAAGGAGGCCCCAGCCCCGCTGAAGCCAATCATCGCTACCGCCACTCTGCCACTCGCCCCGGCTAAGCATTTGCCGCATTAGGAAATTGTGTACATTTAATAACACGGCTAATTATCACAAGTTGCTTTCAGAAGTCCTTTCTCTTCAAAAGACCAAATGGGGTATTTTAAAAGAGCCTCGTAGCGTCTTGCTTGCCTGGACTCGAATAATGATTGGTGAAACTGATGCGATTTGGATGTGGAGTTGCTGTCTTTTGAAAGGAGATATGGACATGGGAGGGGGGCACAGCAAGCTATTTGATGGAAGATATATGGTTATCGCAATTATGAAAATTTGCTTTGGTGTTTTCAGATGCTTTAAGATCACACAACCTCTCTTAGTGACCTTCAACATTAAAGCAAACATCCACCCTAAAACCGAATTCGTATATGTTACTCCTTTGATCTTGAATATTTCATTCATTTAGTGTTTGTGAATATAAACAGCTCTGTTCCAAAGCTAGAGACCAGAGAACCACATCTGCAATCTCATCAGGAGAGAAAACGTACAGATGCTCTCTTGACAATTGATTGGAAACTGGGTTTGTAGAACCATAGAATGTTTTTTGAGCTCTTCCATCCAAATAACCTTTATTTCATTGGAGATCTAACAATTCTTGGACATTAAATTTGTACAAATGCCAATTCACCTTGAGTACTGTCACTGTGTCCATAAATTCTGTCCCTCATTCGATACCAATGGAGCAGGTCAGAGGTGTCTCTTGATGATAGCATCAAGACAGTTTTGGGTCTTTTGCGTCTAGATTCAGGAAAGTGAATCGAGAACTGTCCCAGCTCATACAAATTTCACATGTGAATTCTGTTTTAGGGTGGATTTTCCCTTTAAGCATGATTAATTACAATGCAGCTTCTCTAGAAGATCTTATTTCAATGAGCCTATTTCCAAAACATGGTCTCAAAAATTACTTTGCTTTAGCATTAGCCTATTTCTGAATAGCTTTTGTGATAGGTTATAATGTTGTGGTAACACACCCAATTCTTAAATGAATCCTATGATGAAACAGGAAATAGACTACATGCAAATTGGTGCCCCCTTCTTTTATGCCCCATGTACCCCATTAAGTGGGACACGTCTTGGGGGAGACGTGGCAATGGAAAACTAATAAGCGAATTCAGGGGGAAAATGACAAAACATGAGGGTTTAGGAGAGGGGAAGGCTCTGGCTCTGTTTACCATTGCACAAAGCTAACGGCTCTTGACTATGTAAATGGCGATGATATGAGACATTGTAGCGGGCTGGGGCTCAGATGGGTGAACAAGGTTGGGGGTATTATAGCCAGCAAACAGTCATATGGCCCGACAAATGGGGAATGCGGGCCATCCCGACCAATTATGTCACTGTGCCAGGTGCAGGGATATCTAAGAGCCTATTGGTAACCATGCTTCTCTGATGTTCTTGTTGTACACATCAACTCATAATAGGCACTGCATAGCCAGACACGGCCCCTTTCACATTGTGAAGGGGAGGGCAGTTGAAAACAGCAATGCTCCTCTGCCAAATTAATTTTCCAGACTGGGTCAGAGCAAACATGATAGGATATTCTCCCGATTCTTGTCCGAGACGACAAGAAAAGACATATAGATATTCTGACAATATGACTAAATGAGCATAAGCTTGGCTGACGCAGGAAAAGGCCTATATTCTTCTCATGAAAAAAAGCTGCATTCAAGCAACTGCCCATTGATAGCCTGTCTCCAAGATTATAACTAAGCTTTCAAGAGCAAATACACAGAGATTTGGCTATTTTTCCTATCCCCTGGTTGCATGGTAAGTACCAATCTGTGAACAATATAAAGCTAAGACACAACAGCGGCACGTGTTTAGAGCACTAACAAGCCCAAGGATTGACCTCCACATTTAAAACGTCTCACTCTAGGGAAACCTGGCTGCATTCACCACCAATATTAAGTCATTGCAAAACATATCACAGCACTATCACTCAGCTTTATACTCAAGAATATGCTCTTTTTAACTCCTCAAATACAGAAGATACCACACACAAGTGCCAATAGCTGTTTGGGCTGAATAAAAGCACTCGATCATCCCACAATGTGAGCAGAATCTACTTTGCTCATTGCCTAAATTAACAACTTATGCTGTGAATGTTTAGCAGATCACCAAGAGAGGCTAATGGAGTCAATAGACAAATCTGTCCATCACCCAACAATTATAGGCTTTTAAAAATGTGAAACATTTTTATTGATTGCCAACTGTGGACCCAGTAGGTCACGGGGCATCACCAAACGAATCACATGAAACAAAACAATAAATTCTCTGTTCTCCTTGCCAAGCAATAAACAGGAATGAAAACCTAACATTCCCACTGGTCCGTCCTCCCTCAGAACCTCATGGAGTGCACAGAAAGACCTAATCTTGCCTCATTGTAATGCCAAGCCTTGCCAAATGCTGCCAAAGTGGGGCAAAGAGCATAACAGCAGCCCAGCAGCCTAAGAGTCATAATCTGTGTTAGTGCAGCTCCTGGTGTCTGTTTCTGTAACTGCAACCTGTTTCGGGAAGAGGGAGAGCATAAGAATGGACATTATGGAACTGTCTGAGAGCTTGTTGTCACATTTCAATGGATGATTTGATCTCGGAGGCAGAAATTCACCAAGTGCACAAAATTTTGCCAGAGAAAATTCAATCTCCCACACACACACACCTCATTCACAGTATCAGGCGTTTCCCGCTTCGGTGCATGTGCCTTCAGATAGGAGCCACATTTGGCTGTGTTGCGCCCCAGGGTGAGTTTGTTGCGCTCCACGATGTCCTCTCTCAGTTTTTCTAGCTTTCTGTTAGATAAAAGCTTAGGACTCTTGAATTTAGACATGCTCTTTTGCTGTTTTGTCATCGCTCTTCCTGGTGTATGACTCAGTTCTTGCTCATAGTACGTCTGAAACTCTTGCTTGTATCTGGCGTGTATTTCCTCAAAGTGCTCCGCCGGCTCAGGAGAGCTGCTGGAGATTTCACCGGCGCAGTCGAGGCTCCTCTCATGTGTGACTTTGAGTTCTCTCTGTGAAGTGCTGCCGTTGTCTTTTTCAGAGGAAGTGCTGGGACTTGGATGGCCGGGTTCTGGCGAGCTGGCTTGTGAAGCGCGGCGGTGGTGTGCACGCAGGTGGGGGGGGGACGTTAGTGAGGCAGCGTGGCCAGCTTGGCCGTCATGTGGGTGCAGGTGGTACGGCTGTGCAGGCTCATCGCCAGTCATGTGTGGGGTCTCCACAACAGCTGGACCTCTGGCGACGATGTATCTGTACCCTCCTTTGATGGACAGCTCCTGTCTTTCATGATGTCTCTGCTGAGATTTCTCTCCAGAGAGTTGGGGATCTTCCTCAACAGAGAGCTGTGGACTCTCGTTAAAGCGGCCAGCTCCCTTCAGGTTCCTCCTCCAGTTGGGATCATAGCGCAGGTCTGAGTAGGCGTCATCACAGGGTAGCTGTCTGCAACGTAGAAGAAAGACAATGGCAAAAAAGATCAGTAAAGTAAGCCTGATATTAATATCGGCATCACTAAGTCAAAGCTATATTGCCCAGCTCAATTAACTGAGCAAATAGTGAGAAATAAGTCACTAAATAAAATTATCCAGGAGCCATAAATGTATTTGTCCTTAAGAATATTATTTGCTAAATTAGATTCTGTTGTCTTGGTAAACATCATTAATGTGATTTCCATATCCAAAGGAAGCTTTTAAGAAACTTGAATGTAACACAGGCCTGTACTGAGAGGTCAAAAGAACAAGAGGCATTACACCATTATTAGAATGATGATGTCCTCAAACAAAGAGCTCTAGGCCTTATTCAGAGACTAAAAGCCGTCTTCTGAAATTGAAACAGATGAGGGGGATTATGAGCCTGTATTTACAGATAATTTTCGTATTTTCACCTCCAGGCTCACTAATGAGAGTGTGTTTGAGGACTACTAGCGGGGGAATGGTTCACAAACGGCAATTTTCAGCTTATGAAATGGCTCGAAAATTGCAGGCTAAAATGCTCTTTCTGATGGTGATGAAAAGATCTCATTAAAATAAATAGCAGAGAGCCTCTTTGTTGTGCTTACTGGGAGGACGAGGGGAGCCTACTTCTCCCGCCGCGATGTCGTGCGGCGGGGCGCAGGGTGTGTGCCGGGGTGGGTGGGGGGGCTGGGGGTTGCCTAGGTGTAGGGCCCTTCACTTCTATGAGGCCAAAAGGGTAAGGGATGGCTCACTAATGACTCAGACTCAAACAAGTTGGAGAATGCATTATGGACGACACGCAGCTGGGCGACGATGCCTCCAACACTGGCGAAACACCACAGGCTATTATTCCATGCCCAAGATGCAGACACCCACATACAAAAGCCAGTGAAATATCGTAACGAACTCTGAATGGGCAAATGTAAAAAAAAAAAGAAGAAAACTGGTTATGAGAAGTATACTCAAACATCTTTTAGCAATATTTCGAGGGAAATGGGCAGAAGATATGGTACAGGGGGGATGAATGGACTTGCTTAAATAGGAATCTTTTGCTTGAATGAGGAATACCCATTGGCTTTGTAATCTAAGCAATGGGAACTATTGTGCGAAAGGGCTTACCCGCTTTGAGGAGGCTATCAGCCGAGAGGACTATGAGAATATGATGATGGGAAAGGGACTGTGTCCACTGCGGCGGCTCTATGAAATGGAGCCTTTTGTGGGAATATGTCACGGTCATTTTCCCCTGAAACAATGTGCGTTGGAAGTGGACCCACACTTGGCGGGCATCAATCCGCGCAGGTTAATGACGGGGAGAAAGGGAGAATGCCCCCTCGCTATTTTGGAGGGAAATTACTATCAGGCGGCGTCTGGAGGACAGAGCAGGAGAGGAGACAACAGTCGGAGTCGGCGAGAGCGGGGAGAACAGATGTGGTGTCGTCCTCCTCGCCGCAGATTCCTGCATCTGCCCCCTCCGAACGGCAGAAACCCAGATCTCCTTTCTGCCGACGATGATCCTTGTTAATGGACCACAGAGTGACCACTTATTGTGATCCTCCCTAAACAAAACAAAAATCTAATTTCCCTTAAATGAAAGCAGTTATTCTGAAAGCACCTGAATTAGGCCATTCTCCGCCACAATAAACTCAATGCCCGCATCTCATTAAATGACTGACACTGTTTCATTGTTGAGGGATGAATGCAGCCTATTTATCTTTTCTCTTCCGTGCGCTGTTTAAAAGTAAAAGGTTTGATTGTGGCTGCGGTTCTCCCTGTTGTACTCCACCCAAGCCGCGCTATTATCTGCTTAATTTTAATTAATTTGTAACGGGAAAATAGTGACATTTCAATGCAACAGGCAAATTGAATAAGGTGAGGCACAAATCTCACCGTGGCAAATAGCTTACATAATGCCATACTTTAATTGAACTATAGTGATACTGAGGGGACTGAAAAATAATGTGCAAGGCTACTCAACTAATAGCCTAATTAGACAGATTTTTTCACAACAACAATATCTCTTCCCTACTCTCACAATTTGGAGCATAGTTTTTATTTAGACACAATGTGAAATTCAGCTCAACTTCTCACAAAAGATATGGAAGCGATGACCATTTTCATGCCATTTTCACAAAGAAATAAAGCCTGTATGTAATGTTTTGACTGCCAAAAGCAGTATTCATGCTTTTCATTGTAGTGCCACTAAAATCAATACCATCAATTACTGCCATCTAGTGGCCAAACTCTATAACTGCAGTCAGAATCAATCATATTTAGCCTATTCAACCTGTATGTACTGTAGTTGTGTAAGGGATGTATGAGGATTTTTACTTGGTTTGTTATCAGCCCCTGGTGATTATAAACAGACTGAAATAAGTCTTGCAGTTTGTGTATTTCCAATGGCAAGAATGAAGACAAACGTTTCCCTGGTACATTTTCCCTTTTTGATGCCACATCTTCAGGCAAATTCATTTACTGGAACCCCAGTTTTCAATTGCACACTTTGATCTCTAGATTAAATCCTTTATAATGTATCCTGTTGAAGACATTCAACACAAGACTAGCTTCATTGTTCAATACTGTTTCCATACGAGTTTTGGGCCTTTGCTGTACAAGGCTTCAACTTGTATGCCTCAATGTGCTTGGAATATACACAGTGATGTTATATATACCTGCAACACCGTCATTTAATTACAACAACCTATTAACTGCTATTTATCTGACAAAATGGCATTTGGTGATGTGTTGGAATATGAATACCTTACCTTGATGCTTCTCTTTCATTCATTTGCTGATGTGCATCCTGAGCTTCAATGGGGATCGGTGTGCAGTTCCTCTTGACAAGCGGGTGTGCTGCCACTTCTAGGCTATCGTACACCTGAAGATCTTCTTTCTCATCATCATTCACGTCTTCCTCTTCCCCGTCCCCCCGCTGTAAGCTGTCAGCATTCTCCTCTTGGGATTGTACGCCGTTGGTTTGACCCTGGCAGCCGATCCTCCTCTGCAGCTCGTGCTGGTAGGCCCTCTCCTGGGCCAGGCTCTCAGTGTCGGACTCAGCAGAGTCCCACAGGTTCACCCCACCTGCTTGTGTCGGTGAAGGAGGTTTCTCTTGCTCATTCTTCAGCCTTATATACATCTTTCCATGTGTGAGTCCTTTATCCATGTTTATGTTGCGGCTGGATGGCGCTGCGTTCATCTATATGGTTGTCAAATGCGAAGAGGGGATGCTCGCGGCAGGGCGGTGACTTGCCAACACTGCAACCGATAAACAAACAAAAGATAACTTTATAGTATGAGAAGAACAGCAGGTTGAAAAAGGGGCTGAAATATGTTGAGCAATTGTGTAATTTCATGAGCTTTGAATTATAAGGTTCTATCTGGGTGGAGTACAGTTCTAAGATATTGAGCATCAAAGATTTGACATCCCAGCTGGCAAAACTGTACTTTCTATCTTTTAAAGGTTCTTTAAAAAAACACCACACAAGCATAAAGTAGCATTCAAAGATCAGGAATTTGTAAATTACTCAATTTTGATTAAAAACAAAAACAAAAAAAACTTGTCATTCCAAGCTCACAATTTGCAAACAAATTAGTCATTGAAGGACACACACAGCTGTGCATCACAAACCAACATGCTTACAATGCTACTGAGAGCAGTAATGAGAGCCAATAATAAGTGATCTGACATTACTTCAAATCATGCTAATCTATTGTGGATCAGCAACTGCAGTGTTACACCTGAACTAAACATGTGTAAGCATTGTCAGCATGTCTGGTTCATATCCTACTGGGAGCTGCATTTACCCAGTGAGGCTCACCAGTTTGACCAGTGTGTCTATGTATATGTATGCTGTCACCACACTAAAACAAAGTGTGAAGAGTAGTCTTGGCATGTCACACTAGTTTGAGACCTGTGGGTGAGGTTAAGCGTTTTCAACCACATGTTGCAGTCCATCATTACACATCGTTGTATGAGGATAAGTTAATAGCATCACTAATGAGAACCCATAGAGTGGAGTTAAACTTGTGTTTTGAGAGTTAAACGGAACTAGAGAGAGAGTTTTGCCAGATTGCACTATGGGTGTTCTGTCACTGCCCCTTTTCCAGAACCAAAGAATAGATGTTACAAGAGAGTTGACAGCTATAATGAGCTTAAGGAGCATTTACAAACACCAGCATTAAGAGTCGTAATAGGACTACTATAGGATTTCTATATTTTTGATATAGCAGATCAGCGAATAGGAAGAACATGTATTTCCTGGATCCAAACCATATTTCAAATGAATATCAGCTACATGTGCAAACACACTTTTGGCTATTTTTTGTATATTTTGAAACACATCTCTAAACATACTCTGAAGTATATGTGAAATGCATTTTTTGCAGTGGTTAGATTTGAACCAATAGAAAATTATCTATGAAAACACAAGATTATTCATATATATACATAGAAGTCCATTAAAAAAAAAAAAGAACATTCATGTCTTTTATTGTAGCAGGTTATCCACTTTCAGCTGAAAAAGCTGTTGCAACATGCAGTTACTCTTTAAGACTGGCATGGGCTATAGCTTGAAAAAATGGATTTTCAAGTTCTCTTCAGAATAACTGAGTTATAGATCAACAGTAGTTTCAAAAATAATATAATATTAAACGATTTGTGTTGTTGCTGATTTAGTATTGAATTGTATAACAGTCTCAGTTGCGAGTGGGAAGATAACAGTGGTGAGTGAAACCTATGATTACAACAGTCATGCTACATTATTTAAATGAGATCATTAAGTTGTTCTTCATTTTGTCTGGGGACCCATGGCACCCTCTCAATGACCCCTGGGGCCCACTTTGGTCCCCACTGAGCTGACCTGACAGCTAAATATAGGTATAGAAAAACAACAACTTTTTTTTCCCCAGGAAATATCTTATCTGTGAAACAAGAGAGGGCTAGCAACGCAGTTGTGTTCAGTATTTACCCAGTTTGTATTTTACTATCCTTCAATATAAAACAAAGAGTGGTTATTTTCGGTTACACAGTTAATGGGCTACTCTCCATCTAACGATAATAACTAACTAGCTGCAAGTAGGCTATCATGTAGCCTATTCAACCAAACGAGGCGTGAGTCGTAGTAAAACAAAGCAACAAACACGTTCAAAACCAACCCATGTAAAAAATATAATATATAGCATCGACTGTATTTAACGTTACGGCAGTTATGAAAACAGCATAAACAGCGTCCTAATTCATGAATAGTTAAGTTAGTAAGCTGCTCCTGGGCTACTCACCCATCTCATTCCTGTCAGTACTCAACAGTCAGACTGCCACCATGGAAACGCGGACGCACACGTGCTGCCTTCAAGTACTCCTCGTAAAAGCTCCTACTTTCGAGAGCAGAAGTCATAAATATGCTTGTCGGTGCATTCATGTGGTTTTGGTTGTATTTTTGGTAGGCCTATCTGTTATATTTCAGAAACCGGCCCACAGATGCTTTGTCCTGCAGTGGCCAAATGAAGAGCGGAACATACGCATCAGTAGGCCTGTATGATTGATGTTTTAATTCATTTATTAAAAATGTGTGACAACTAAACATTAAACATAGAAACACACAATTATTTTTCCGGTTGTGCAGCTCAAAGTGTAATATAGATATTTCCGACAGCACCTAAAGGCAGCAAAACGCCGCATAGAATGTTACATGCGCAGTATGGAAACGGTCAAGCCATACGTACTGATGGATAACCTGTATCTCAACACACAGGCCATGCTCTCATGAGAGTTACAGTTTCGCAAGTCATTTGATTATAAACCGTTCAATTTGCCTGTGAATGTGAAAACTATAGGACTTATTAATTGAACTTGAGTTGAGGCAAGCTACAGTAAGTGGCATTGGCCAGAAGATGTCGCCGTCTGTGCACACAACTTATCCATGTTTCACACTTGCTGCATAGGAACTGCACAAAGGGCACCTCAGTAATATCTGTGAAAGTAAAATCTATTTTCCTATCAGCTGGGATTGTTTAATACTTTCTCCTCGTCCAAAACAAGAGCTGCATGACATAATACTTGTCTAAAATGAATGTTATGTCTGACTTCAATATGTTGTCAAAAATCATATCAGCTTATTTGTGCTTTTTTTTTTACTCAGAAACAAATTTCATCTGAACGAGGATTTTTATAGCATAGCCAGTCATGAGTCAGTTGTGTCAGTCGTGGCCATTAGAAAAAGCGTGGATTTTCTACTCAAGAAAATTCTAATTTCCAGAATGAACAATAATAAAATTAAAGTATAGGAATAGCAAGCCACTGATCGCACACCACTGCGGCCGCCATAATTGCTTGCATTGCAGAAGCATATTTGATCTAATATTAATACAGTTAGCTCAGACAGAGCAAATGAGTGGACCGAGAAAATCTCGCGATCTAATATTAATATAGTTAGCTCAGACAGAGCAAATGAGTGGACCGACAAAATCTCGCGACAGTGGCACACCTATGAGAAAATACCAGACAGCGTTGTTCACACCTGTCATACAACGTTGTCAATTACAGACAACCTGGAAACACGTCAAAATTACTTGTCGGGGAAGTAATAGGCTACAATTTAGTATAGAAGTTAATTGCGTTTTTTTTTAACATATAAAAAACCTTTGTACAAGTGGGCGAGTCGAGGCGTTATCGGCAATGCTCTGCGGCACCTCTCCTTTATTGTGCAGATAGTTAAATCCCACTTGGAACGGCAGCAATTTACCCACGATTGAGCAAAGATCGTATGATAGAAACACAAGCGTTACAAATGCAATCCTTATTACTTCTTTTTATCGGGTCATATCGTTAAGTGTGCACCGGAGTAGGCGCTCGTTGTTCGTCGAGATCTCACTGAAAAATTGGATCTCACAATGAGTGAATTCTGTCTTGCAAATCTCATTTTGTGCAGATTTGGTTTTGTTCCGTTTTGAATCAGCATTTCCCCTTTGGACATCATGATGCTGCATTCAGGGTAAAGGTCTGCCTGAAAATACTGGGGTACCCGCACACTAGTAGACAGGGGCTCAGTGGCACATGATTAGACACTACTGCATTAATGTCTGACAAATATCAGGCTGTAATCTACATTGATTACGGGCAATTTCATGTAATTTTGGATAATGCTGAAAAAAGACAATTTAAGTCAACAGAGGGCTACCAGATTTTACTTTGTCAAGGCAGTGAGAAAGGCAATTAACATCTCAGGTATATAAAATATTTTCCATACATGTGAAATTGACAGCTCGGTTGTGCAAACAGAAAGTTGTTCCCTGTTGTGTAGCAAACAAAGATGCAATACAAATATGATCCCGTAAACCCTGTTTTTATACTTTTAATTGCACTCCCTAGCCTGAGCGTTTAACTCATGCTATGAGAGGGATACTTCTGTTACAGACAGATCTCTTGGGGAGGTAGCTGCTGAAGCGATGGAATGTTTAGTCGACCTCCTCGATGGTGGGGCCGGAGGATCCACCACCACCGGGAGCGGCACCGCCTGCTCCAGGGAAGCCGCCGGGCATGCCCTCTGGCATACCGCCTGGCATGCCACCAGCACTCTGGTACAGCTTGGTGATGATGGGGTTGCACACCTTCTCCAGCTCCTTCTGCTGATGCTCATACTCATCCTTCTCGGCAGTCTGTAAAGAAAACAAAAATCCATGTTTAAAAAAAAAAAAAAAAAAAGCCAAATTCATGTCATTCACATGAAACAAAAAACTGCACAATCAGTTTTTACCTGGTTCTTGTCCAGCCAGCTGATGACCTCGTTGCACTTGTCCAAGATCTTCTGCTTGTCCTCCTCACTGATCTTACCAGCAAGCTTCTCATCCTCCACGGTGGACTTCATGTTGAAGGCATAAGACTCCAGAGAGTTTTTAGAAGACACCTTGTCACGCTGGACATCATCCTCAGCCTTGTATTTCTCAGCCTCCTGGACCATGCGCTCAATGTCCTCCTTGCTGAGACGACCTGGGGACAAATTGGGCCATCACAAATGGTTCCAAAACTCATAATCTGCATATGGATTTTACAGCCTAAGAGAATCTGAAACTCACCCTTGTCGTTTGTGATGGTGATCTTGTTCTCCTTGCCAGTGCTCTTGTCGACAGCAGACACATTCATGATACCGTTGGCATCGATATCGAATGTGACCTCGATCTGAGGAACACCACGAGGAGCAGGAGGGATGCCGGTCAGCTCAAACTTGCCCAGCAGGTTGTTGTCCTTGGTCATGGCACGCTCACCCTCATAAACCTGTGGGATGTACATAATACAATGTTAGCAATACAGTCAATTTCTCAACAGGTGGCTACAGTTGTGTGAAGTTCAAATCGCTCAGACATCCAAGGAAGGTTTGGGCCATCTTTGGTCTTACGACCTCTGGTGGAAACTACGAATGGCAGGAAAAAACATCATCACAGCGAAATACTGGTAGGAACCATCAATTAATTGATGTCCTCACCTGGATGAGCACACCAGGCTGGTTGTCAGAGTAGGTGGTGAAGGTCTGGGTCTGCTTGGTGGGGATGGTGGTGTTACGTTTGATCAGGACAGTCATGACACCTCCAGCTGTCTCGATACCCAGGGACAGAGGGGTGACGTCCAGAAGAAGCAGGTCCTGGACATTTTCAGACTTGTCACCAGACAGAATGGCGGCCTGGACAGCTGTAGATAACAAAACGGGACTGGTTAGACTAGGAGAGGGCTGAGATTGACATTATTTTTGATGTTTAGACATCCAAGAATGTCTTCTCTTCTGGTGAAAACATCCAAGGGCAGTGATCAGCAGGTCTATAGATACGCTTGGTAGAGCCAAGCCAGACACTTACCAGCTCCATAGGCCACAGCTTCATCAGGGTTGATGCTTTTGTTCAGCTCCTTGCCATTGAAGAAGTCCTGCAGCAGCTTCTGGATCTTGGGGATACGGGTGGAGCCACCGACCAAGACGATGTCATGGACCTGTCCTTTGTCCATCTTGGCATCGCGGAGTGACTTCTCTACAGGGTCCAAGGTACCACGGAAGAGGTCAGCGTTGAGCTCCTCAAAGCGAGCCCTGGTGATGGAGGTGTAGAAGTCAACTCCCTCATACAGAGAGTCGATCTCAATGCTGGCCTGGGTGCTGGAAGACAGGGTGCGCTTTGCCCTCTCACAAGCGGTGCGCAGACGACGGACAGCTCTCTTGTTGTCACTGATGTCCTTCTTGTATTTGCGTTTGAACTCTGCGATGAAGTGGTTGACCATGCGGTTGTCGAAGTCTTCTCCACCAAGATGGGTGTCTCCGGCAGTGGACTTGACCTCAAAGATACCATCCTCAATGGTCAAGATGGACACATCGAAGGTGCCACCACCAAGATCGAAGATGAGAACATTCCTCTCAGACCCAACCTGAAATGAAATTTAAGTTAAAGCATTTCTCCAAGCCACTGAAAAAATATGTATTTTCTTCATCTAGTTACACACAAGATTTGAGCCAACTTGTTTTCTGACATCTAGTGAACATATCTTTTCAGTACACTGCAATTACTACAAGCTTAAATTACCTTCTTGTCCAACCCATAGGCGATGGCAGCAGCGGTTGGCTCGTTGATGATACGCAGAACATTGAGGCCAGAGATGGTACCAGCATCCTTGGTGGCCTGGCGCTGGGAGTCATTGAAGTAGGCGGGCACGGTAATAACTGCATTGTTTACAGTCTGGAGGGAGAAAATTCAAACAATAAACACCAATATTTACTTTGTTGTTAATCTGTCTTTGGAAAGCACTTTGTAACTTTAAAAAAAAGTGCTATATATATAAACAAAAAGTAAACATAAATTTGCAAGTCTTAAAATAAAGTTGTGCAAGATCTTACTTTTCCGAGGTAGGCTTCAGCAATCTCCTTCATCTTCACCAGCACCATGGAGGAGATCTCCTCTGGGTAGAAGGACTTTGTCTCGCCCTTGTACTCAACTTGAACCTTGGGGCGAGTGTTGTCATTGACGACTGTAAATGGCCAGTGCTTCATGTCCGACTGCACAACTCCATCATCAAACCTGCGGCCAATCAGTCTTTTGGCATCTGCAAAAAGACAGTTTGTTAAAGCAACAGAATATACTTGCCCCTATAGAGTGCCTTGTTTATTCAAATCACTCAGACATCCAAGGAAGGATTGGGCCATCTTTGGTCTTTCGACCTCTGGTGGAAACTACGAATGGCAGGAAAAACGTCATCACAGTGAGCCAGAGCTCTAATGGGCCACTGTAGGACTCAGCATTTAATTTCATGTGGGTCTAATGTCATTCTTGCCTTGATAGGAGTTAAGACCTCTGACTGTTAGGCATGTTTGTCTGTTTGGCCATATTGTGCAATTCACTTAACATACGATTGGAGTGCATTTGGGGTTTGAGGTGCTTAACCATCAGGACCAAACACTGGTCATGCTAGTAATTACACAATATCAATACATGGTTGAATTAAGTTCAACAGGCGTTTGAGTAGTTGAGGTCCAAATGGGAAAGGGTGCACAGGAATGACACAAGACCACATGCAAAATACTATTGTCCTTTAATTATTGAAAGCAAACACTTTAACCTTACCAAAGACTGTGTTGGTTGGGTTCATGGCAACCTGATTCTTGGCTGCATCTCCGATGAGCCTCTCAGAGTCAGTGAAGGCCACATAGCTGGGTGTGGTCCTGTTGCCCTGGTCGTTGGCAATGATTTCAACTTTGCCATGCTGGAACACACCCACACAGGAGTAGGTGGTCCCAAGATCGATGCCAACGGCTGGTCCCTTAGACATGTTTCCTGTGGAATAAATTAAACATGATGGTTAACTTTAATGGCCTAATCTCATCTTTTAAAACAGTGACACAATCTAGCAGAAAGTATTTGCCATTATAGGCTAAAAGTCAGCATCTGCTTTGACAACTACCAAGCAGTACATCTGTAGACCTAACAGCTTTATGCATAACCAAAGTGTAATGGTATCCACATTCAATCACATCAGTAGTATAGAAGGTGCCATTTGGATTGTGCATGTACCCAGTTAAGGCCGATTCAATTGATATTCACCAATAATCACCAACGTGGCACAACACTATGAATAATATTTTACAGTACCATTTTATGCCGACTATTCAAGCAGACTTGCGAAACATCCTTCCTTTCTGGCCAAGCCCAGAAGGATAAGGTTCAGGGTTTCCGACATTAGGACACTAGGTGGCGACGGGAGGAAGGTTGCAAGTCATTTTGTATCGTCTGATTATCCTTATAATTAACACACTTGGCTGATGGCGGTCCTTCAGCTCGCCATAGCTTTTGACTGGTTTCTGTCAAGTCACTGGTCAAGGAAATACTCTGAAAATGGATGGGGGAAACTAACCACCAACAATAGGTAATTAAATCAGTCATAAGGGAGGCTTTATGCTCCCACCTCGAATAGTGAACTGATTGTTAAAGATAATTAAATATGTTGACTTGAGAAAACCCCACGACATTATATGCCGACACCTACTGGATACTAAAATGGCTTAAAACATTTCCGTCCTCACGTCAAGACACTGTGAAAGCATATGGGTCAGCATTAAACAATGCTGCGGGTATTTGTACAGAACAAGTGTTTCTATAAATGGCGCCGGGTCTGACCATGTGACAAGGAGATGCGTCAAGCAAGCCAGAAACACCCACGCTAAAACCGGAAATTGCGTAACTCCGCCTTCACAATAAAAACCGTTAGAAGTATTACAGCGTACACACCTGCGAGAACCATATAAAAATGCGCACTAGAACCATCACAGCAAATATATAGGCAAACTATAGCTGCGAGTGAGACACCAACTTGTTGTGATTGGATACATAGCATTTCAATTAAGGTTTTATTTTTAAAGACACTGACCGGAAGTCAATTTATTCTGTGGAGCTTGACGCTGGTTGTTCCAGAACATTCTACAGCTACCCCCCCACCCCCACCCCCACCCTTGGCCCGCTACACGCCAAGGCAGTACATCCACGAAGAGCAGGTTGTTTTAGCCAATTCTTCCATTTAACAGTGTAATATAGTGTATACCAACAATAACAAACTAAGCACTGGTCATTTGAAATCGAAAACACGTTTCTAATGTTCAGCAGACGTTGAGATCCGTTATAAACGGCCAAGACAAGGCCAAGGCAGCTAACGTCATAGTAGCTGGATAAACAGTCCTAATGAAGTTTACTGAAACATCTTATTTCTCTGTCTGATCTAAGGATAAATTGAACTTACCGAATATTGGAACCGCGGATGATTTTGGGTATGGGGTTAAGTGCAGCGGCGAAGCTAGCTTGTCCTCGCCTGTGAGAGAAAGAAGGACAGACAAGAGCGGACCCTGTAATATCACCGGCAAACCAGCCAATCAGGCGTCGAGTCTTGAGCTGGTCCTCAATAGTCCACCAATTGCTGACGATCCCGCCCACTTCCTGTTTCATTTTGTATGGATTTCATAATCACATCGTGGGACCGCATGGCCTCCAGATAAAAATGACGTTGTGTATGTCAGGAAACACTTAAAAACCTCCTTGAATATAACATGTAGTTGTGGCAATGAGGTTTTCTTCGCAGAGAAATTTTATCTGTATGAGAAATTTACATTTACACGTTACATTTTAGGCATTTAGCCGAAGCTGTTATCCAGAGACTCACAATGAGCACAACAATAGATCACCAACAGTTACAAGGAACCAAAAATAAGGAGTGCAAAGGTCAGGGCCTTAGTGCTTATAACACTGTGACCATAGAACGATCATGGAGCAAGTACAAGGAAAAGAAATAGAATAAGAGCTTAGGAGAGAGATAGAAAGGATTTTTATAGAGCATGATGTAAAACTGACTGATATTGAATTATATTATTACTGAATCATCTCAGTTAATGTGTACAGGTTTATGACATTGATTGTTTCTTGAGATGTCACCTCACATGATGTTTTTCAAGTGTCAATGTATAAAAAAGCCACAAAACATTAACATTTTCCCTCTTAAATATCAATCACCCAAGTCTTTATGTTCTGGAAAAATATAATTTATTGACATGTGTAAACATATTATTTATACAGTACTTTACAGGCAATGTGACACCACATGCTTTTTGCTTTTATGTCAACAACATACACCATTTTTACAAAACAGTAAAAAGAAATCATGCTATATTTGACAGGCTACAGGTTACAGCTCGGTCTCCTTAATGTGGTTTTTGGCTGAAGCAGCTGTTTGTGGGCTGATGGGAGGTTCACACGTCTGCTCTTGATTTAAACTTTCAGCTGCTGTTACTACGGTTGTATTTGTTGCTGTGGTTATCTCTGTTGGCTCCTCAATGACATACTTTGTGAAGCCCATGTTGAAAAGCCCTGTAACACAGAAGATTTCACAACCAATGATTAAATGCGGAAATGCTTTGTTCAGACACTGGTTCTATGGAAAGAGATTACTGGCAGCAGAGATTTAGCTAGAATTTCAAATTCTCAATTTCATCATATTCCATTTCAAGCCTTCGCATTCCATTTCAAATTGTGCCTTACAAATTCAATTTTTGAATTCATTTATTCAACAAATCCACTGTTTTAAACTCACAGATTGACCGTGACAAATATAGATTTATGCAATTCAAATACAATATCTGCTGGCACTAAACTTTTCCTATGCTCAGATGGTTTATAGTAAGAGTTTTATCACGTACCTCTGCGTCTCTGTCCTTGGGTGTGCCTCTCTTCATTGCTTGATTTCGATTTACTGCTCTCCTCCGACTGCTGGGACTCTTCATTCTCTGTAACAATGAAAACTATCATCATTTGTTTTATACGTTTCCAGAAAGCAGTACGCCAGATGTAAACCACTAGGCCATATATAAGGAAGTGTATGTTTCTTTCTATTTAATGCAACATTTTTCAGCTTTGTCTGGACACATATCAAACAGAAGCCAGAAGAAACCCCGCCATAAGGATTCTTCTAAGTGGAGATGTTGTGTTTACCTCTCTTCCAGAGGATGTGCGCTCTCCTGAGTTTGATGGCAAAGAAAATGACCACCACCAGAAGAGCGAAGATCAGGCACGTCACCAGGAGGACCAGTAATGATGAACTTCCTGTATTTCCTGTTTGGCTGTCTGTCTTATCAAAGCCTCCTGGGAATGGACAGAACACAGTGTACAGTCAGTGACCTCAGTGAAACCTTCATCAGTCTCATAGCCTACTTTGTATTATAGAACAGTGGTTCTCAACATGGGGTCCGGGGACCACCAGAGGTCCTTGAGTGGGTTCCAGGGGGTCCCCAGCAAATTAATGAATTGTTAAACTTCACCATTATTTCATTTACAAGAAGTTAAAATGACTAGAGAATGTAGAAGAATGACTGTTTTGATCATAGTTTCACTGTTATCTCTCTACCTACAATACAGAGAGTGATGGAATTCTGGACAAAATCATATCTAACAATAAAAATATTCTCAGATTTGGGTTCATCTTATTAACATTTTCACACAAGAGGACTAAGACCTTTACCCAGAACCAGGCAGAAACTGGTGGTGTGGATTTACCTCTGGTGCTGTTTCCCTCTGTCCCATTATAGGACGTGTTCTCCTCTGTTGCCATGGAAACAGGTGTCCCACCTTTAATTATGAAGAAGAAGCAATCAAATGATTAGCATAGCCTTGAGATAAACTCTTGCATGTATGTGCAGAGAGTGGCCACTAGATGTCACTAGACAGGATCTATTTGTCAACAGTAGTTCTGCATCTAGATGCCATACCTGTTGTGCTGGTGACATTACTGGTGGTGTCATTCTTAGTCCTGGTTGAGCCTGGTAATGCAGACCACTCCGAAGCATCTAGAAAAAAAACAAAAAAACAAAGGCATTTCAATTAATGAACCTCATAAAGAAATATGTTGTTCATACAAAAACACTGTAAGACTTTAAATTGCCTACACAGAAACTTTATGACTGGGCGACAAAATGACAATATTTTCCTATGGCGTATGTTGCCTTGCAGTTATACAATGAAACAGGGGTGAGAAATATATATAAGTAATCCACATATTCACGATCATTGAATGTTACTTTAAGTGTGTGTGGTGTTATCTTTGTTTTATTTAAAGAATCTTTTGCGGTTAAATATTCAAAAAGAGAAAGTGCATAACAGTTTTTACCCGCTGGTGTGTCAGATCTTTGATGCTCAGCATCTCAGAAGTGCACTCCACCCAGATAAAACCTTCCAAGCCAAGCTCACTATTTATGAATACATCAACCACAGCCTGAGTGTATACAGTGTCTGAACGAGCCTGACAAACTGCCTCTGGTTCACACTACTCTGCCATTTCCGTTGCAGGAAACAGACCTGGTGGTATGAGAACTAATTGTGGTTCTCACAAAGCTCACAAAGCATCTTGAAAGCTGAGGTATCGCTCAGTTTGCTATCTCGGGTTTAGAGGGGCTTATTTTTTGGGTAATATATTGTTTTAGGCTATATGTTTTAAGGCAGGGCCCTGATCAGGGATGTAATAGAGGGTAAACCCACCTAAATCTATATGACCCAAATTCATAGTAAGCGTCATAGTAAGCAGTATCAAACTGATGTGAGTTATATGACGATAGGGTCTTTTAATGGGGGGAGAACACATAATCTGCTTCCCTCCTCCTCTTCCTCTTCCTCATCTCATCGCTTCTTATGTCATCTGATATACTGCATTGTGCCCCTCAAAGCCTTGAATGGCAAACGCCCGAAAACAGTTTTACTCACTAGTAGCGCTGCTGAGATGTGACCCAGTGGATGATGTCACTGTCTCAGGGTCATTGGAGGTAACAGAGCGCTCTGATGAAGGCCCATACAAGTCGGTGTTGGTTGTTGGTGTGTTTGTTGTTCGCTCTCCTGTTGTTGTTCTTGGCATTTCTGTTGACCTTTGAGGCTGAGTTGTGGGTGAACTCGTCGACGTCGTCCGGGGGAACTTTGTGGCTGTGATAGAGAGGAGTTTAAGATAAATTATACATAGAAGTGGCATGCCGTCCCACACATTTTCTGTAAAGGTTGACATTCTATAATAGGGTATCACATCATACCACGGTCTAACTCTGTTGAAATGGGACTATAGTGTGAAATAAATCGCTTTTCCCCATAATAATTAGATTAAACTCAAAGTCAAAAATGAGCTTTACCTCTTAATAACCTGCCTATACCACATCTGTTGTTAAAATTAGTATACAAATAAATCAGCCCATTTACAACATACAAAATGAGGAAGTCACATGGTGTTTGGTCAAGTTTTATGGTCAAGTGTGTCATGGAGCAACAGAAACCCGTGAGAAAAAACCCCTCTAACGGCCAGCGCTGTCTCTGTTCTGTGACGACACAGCTACACTTTCCTTGTTCCTCAAATGGCGCCCTTTATGCAGAAGTACTTTTCTGAAAACAAACGCCGAGACTAGTGTTTGTTTTTTTTCTACCCATTGTCTTATGTAGTGAATATCTGACATTGTACTCACAAGTTCGTCCAATTTGGATGAAGTCCATCAGAGGTTCAGTGTGCAGAGCCGGGTGGCGAACAAGGCATTTCACTTTGACTTTCTTCCCCACTGACTGAATGTGTAATTTATCCACAGAGACATACGTGCTTATTCCTTCTTCAAGCTGGTAGTGGGGCTGAGCTGTGGAATGGGAAAGGTATCATGAATATCCACTGCCAACAGTTGTATTGGCTGTCTTGAATAGACAGAAGCATCATAATATGACATTGCTGTGTGTGTGTGTGTGTGTGCGTGTGTTGGGGGGGGGGTTCAAGAAATGGGATTTTCAAGAAATGCCAAAAATAAAGTCTGTGCTACAGAGGCTTACTAGCTATACTACGTTTTGTTCCATGAAATAAAATACATTAACTAATATTTTTATTTATTATACTTTATACTTTATTTATACTTTTTATATCAATTGTTGCTAACAAAATGCTCAGGAAAGGGGACTAGCCTACAGCATTTGTTAGCCTGTTAGCCAGCTGGAAAACACAATAGTTTGAATAGAACTAGTCAAACTAATGTATCCTCAGCACAGCCCTTATTTTTGGTATTTTTCAAAAAGCCCATTCATAATTCCATAGGGATTTTAGACTACTACCAAATGGCAGATAATCTATGGCATACAAATGACATAAAATAGCTTATAGCCTCTATAGACATTGGTAAGTGTGAGGTACTGTATACTGTGTCTTATTCCTGTGACTGATGATTGAAATGGGAAACCACATAGTGTGTGTGTCATTGTCCCCAACTCCCCAGCCTGGCCTTGTATTGAGACTTTGCCAACTAGCCTGTTCCCTGATGTTTTTCAGTTAGTTTGTACTTGTTTTGCATTGCTGAACTTCATGATAATCATATGTTGGCTTCCTGAGAATATATACAGTACAGCATGTATCTGTTTAGGTGTCTGTATTCTCATTCACATATCTGAAGAATTGAGATGAGTCGGTACTGCAAAATGCTTTGAATAAAAGCGTCCCCAAAATGGCATATGTTATGTAATAGATGCAACTTCACAGTCTCTTACGCTGTCTAGGCTGGGCGAGCACAATTTAGAGATCAAAAAGACATCGGTGTAAGTTATTTTTCATGCAGAAGTACAAATATCTGGGGGAGTGCCTCTTCTGACAGGAGAGTCAGCGCTAGTCGAGGCTGAAGCGGAACATCAGAGAGCCAACTGCTGCTAAAGATGTTCCAGGTGAGCACATGTTGTTTTTCGAGGTGTCGACCACCCTCACCAAACGACTGTAGGAGGGGAATTTCAAAGCTTGCAAATTGCTTGAAATCGGCATAGTGCGGAGTTGTAGAGCTGAAGCTCGAGTTCATGGGCGGTTATTCAAATTCGCTATCTTTTGTGGCTGTTGACTTTGGCGCAAGTCTCAAATAGAATCTAGTTGTTGCCATTCAATCTAACTAGCATGAGTTGTTAAGTTATTACACAACTTACCAACAATTTCAAGCCCGTGACCCAGGCGCCAATAGAGTTTGGGAGGATAGTGGTTCCCCACTGCAGTGCATTTGATGACTATCTTCCCACCATGCCTTACTACTTCCATTTTTGGATGGCCTTGAAAGGGAAAAAAGAAGAGCTCATGTTATTTAAATATAATAGAAGCGCTCATCCAAATGATTAGTGAGGTCAGTAACATTGAGTTACGTGGAAGAATATAGATCATGTAAGAAGGTTCATAAATTAAAACAGGACTTTAATGTGTCATATCCTTGATGACTAACATTCATGTAGACGGCTGTCAACTAAACTAAAACAGCCCACACTGAACTAAACCCACTCAACAGATGGTGTTTTGGCATGTGGTTGCAGATGTTCTCATACTCACCTAACACTGTCACCTCCACTGTCTTCTCGGTCACACCATGGTTGTACTGACGGCACGTATAGTTGCCTCCATCTTTGAAGGTGACATCGGACACACTGATGGTGAATTCTGCCTTGGACAGCTTGTCTATGCTGTAGCGCCTGTCCTTCAAAGCTGGAAATCAATGACGGGGGAAAGAAAAGGATAGTCAGCCTCATTTAATCTGTTAAAAAAATCTGATTCAAAGGTGTGAGAGACTCTTCAATTGGAAGTGTCGGGTGTGATACTGAACGGACGGAAACACGAAATATTACCTTCACCTTTATCGTGATTGAAGAACATAACGTATCCCTTGGGGTCCTTCCACTCCACATGTCTCATGTGAGCGTTTGTAATGGGGCAGGTCAGGGTGAGCGTGGCACCCTCCAGCACAGTCACACGCTGCCACACCGCCAGCGATGCTGCAGAGACAAACGGCAGCTTTTTTTTTACGGCGCTGGATTTGACTAAACCAAGAATAGGAACAGTGAGTCGCGCTCAGAGACATGACATCACTCTCACCCCCGTACGTTTCAGCGGTACCTTTCATTAACTGGCACCATGTAAGGGCAACAGCGTGAGCGGTCATTTATTGGAATAAAAAAAAAAAAAAGGTCAAGTCGAGAAGAATCAAACAGGGAAAGAGCTGAGCGGGTTCGCCCTCCCCCGCACCCAGAGGTGTCCGAAGTCGAGCTCCCACTTGTCAGTTTTGACTCATGTATTCCTGTGTGCGCCCCTGGCCCGGGGGCTCGGTGTGTGTGTGTGGAGGTGGTGTGACAGTGACACACACACACAAAAAAAAAGAAACATTTTCTAGCTGCACTACAGCTAGAAAATGGAGCGGCCCACTGTCACACATCTATCGCCTCTCTCTTATTCTGACAGGAAGTCATGTGGCCGGTCCTTACATGGTGAAAGAGAAAGTAGGGGGGGGGAGGGAGCGGGACTGTAAGTAGAAGTGGAAGTTGAGTTGCGGGTTTGGTCACAGGGGCTTTGGGTGCTTTTTCTTTCCAGTGGGGGTAAGAAGTAAGAATGACGAGGTGTTTGGAAAACACACTTTACGGGGCATATTGATGCTGGTGGGCTTGCAGGTTCAAGCCGAGGTTAACATGACTTAAAGTTTTTCACACGTGTGGGAGCTGTGTTACATTGCGCTGTAGTGAAACTTTCCATGAGTGACGGCCAATTGTACTGTATAACAATCAGTGAAAATTAAATTCCACTTTGCATAATTTCTCATTCAGATCAGAGGTTGTTTTAACATTACGGCAAAGTTGCTGAAGATCTAGACTTTAGGTTTTGGCTTTTGGACATTTCCGGTTTTTTTGTGACCAAGTTTTTTTTTCAGTGTCTGAATTGAGAGATAAGATATAACATGTTTTAGCATATTTAAACAGTTGGCAGAGTATGAATGGCACTGGCCTCCAGTTTGTCAAAGAATTGACTTTAAAATACTGTTTCTGCACTGCCTATGCAACTTGATGTTTATTCTCTTTTATGCATTTTAATTCTTTATTTATTCTCTCCTCTTATACACTTTATCATCTCTTTTCATTTGTGTTTTATTTATCTTATCCTGTATTTCTTATCTAATGTCTTATATACCTTGTGCTCCAAAGCACTTTGAATTGCCTTTGTGTATGAAATGTGATATATATGTTAATAAACTTGCCTTGCCTTGCTTATGAATGGAGCAAATATCTATCCTATCATATACAGAGGGTGGCAAAAGGAAAAAAATTTAAAAATATATAGTTTTTTTTTTTAAAGGAAGGAAGGCGCATGAGAATCGGAACAGAAATACAGTCAACACAGGTGATAAACAGCCACGACCACATCAAGTGCTTCAACACACTCCGCATACAAATTCTAAGCATGAAGAAGCATATGAGCTCAGGCAAAAACTATATTATTTGTCACAAACATCTTGCTTTTTGATTTCTTCCAAATTTGCCAGATGAAGCACCGTCATTCTACTTATCACACACCTTCCCATACAAATGACTAGACCAGTATCATAACCTACTGTTGTCATTTAATAGTTCATCAACAAAGTCATTGTTTCCATAGGTGCGCCTCTCATTTTTCCTGACCTGATTCTGTTCATCATCTCATCTCAGCATCACCTCTACCTCTATTGTACATATCAAAATAGATTATTGGCCAAACACATCTACTTTTCATGAAAAAAATACAATCCAACAAGTATTAGTGAAGTACTCACCCTCTATGAAGAGCATGAAGAGGCTCAGCTGCAGCTTCAGTTCCATCTCTGTCACTCAGTACCCAACGCACAGCGCTCAGACTCTCAGCAGCGTTTCCTCCACTTTGTCTTTTTGTACCACAGTGAGGGACCTTCCGTGACATCACAGCTCTGTGGTTTCCACTGACTTTTTGATTCACGTGATAAATAAAAAAAGTAGGAGGTGAAGATACTGAGTGCAAAGCCCTATTCCAGTGTTGGTTTGCTTTTCGGTGATATTCATACGTGTTGTGTCACATTGGACTCATTTCTGAAATTTCTGACAATTAAAAAAAAAGGGTTTATCCTGCTGAATTCTTCAAAGCCTGATCTTTATAGGTATACAGCCTACAATCACTATAAGGAGAATACAAAGTAAAGGGTGAGATTTAGCCTATCAAACAATTAAGTTCCTAATGCTGAAGAGCAATAAGAGGGAGCCTGCACACTGCTCAATATAAAAAATATTCAATGGAATAAAACATATTTAATATTCATTATTTTTTACATTTAACAATTTTCATGCCAAACATTTTCCAAGAAATCATACTTATTCTGTGTTTTCTCAAGAATGTTATTCTTGTTCAGACAGCCTCTGAAACAGCATTGCAACACTAAAACTCAAAACTAAAACTGAAACCCAGAATAGGAATGAGAATAGTTTAAATTTACCCATAATGGTGTGCAACATGAGTGATAGTACAATTAACCAATAACAGAAAAGAACAATGTGACCCTGGACACACGTCAGCGTTAAAGCCTCTGTTCGGTTTGCCTGCATTCTGTTGAAAATGTCATGTAGCAAGCTTACACTTTTTTATCTACTACATGCTGCTATATATGTATATAGCAGCATGTATATACAGTACATTTATATAGTATATATGTTACTATGGATCTTGTTAGTATGGACACACACACACACCCCACAATAAGTGCCAAGGACCCTACTCTCAGTTTATTAGTAGCCGGCTAGCAATGGAATGATGAAATTGCAAGTGATGAAATCTAAGTCTATCCTCACAGTATGTTTTGTGTGTTGACTCTGTTCTAGATCTAATAACTTTTACTCAAGGGAAGGGACAAAATTGCTGCCAGGTACAAAGTAACTTCACTGTGAAAAAAAACAAAACAGAAACCATGAGTAGCTTATATGACTTGTAGACACTGGATATTTTCAATGGGAAATAACAAAGAGCTCTATCTTAACCCAACTTTGACCTCTCTGCATGAGGCCTGAGTTTTGAAGTGGCTAAATAACAGTAAAGTAACATGTAGAAAATCTTATAGGCTGAATAGAAAAGCTGTCTAAATGGTTGCGGTTTTGTTAAACCATGACATTCAGCTTCATATAAATAAGTGTCAGTTTTGCTATTCTCTGTCACTGATTGATACAACAGTGATTCAACCTCTAGCCAGGTCATGAATGTTTTTACACTTGTTGCTCTTAACACTTGAATGTGTTCCTCTTTCTAGGGAAAACTCTTCTGCTGCACAGGAAGTGATGTGTTTCATATTTATAGTAGCATCAACATAGACATTTTCAGTTTTAGAGAGGCTAATGAACAGTGTAATTTCAAAGATTTATTTTTTTTACGCATTTTATGCCTTTATTTGACAGAGATAGTGAGAGAGAGACAGGAAGGTATGGGAGAGAGGGGAGGACATGCAGCAAATGACCACAGTCGCTGCGGGAAGGACTGAGCTACTGGGTGAGCCACCGGGGAACCCCCAGAACAGTGTAAGTCCACTTATGAGGAAAGTAGCCTAATAATAGCCTAATAATAATAAAAATAATAACCGTGACTTGTATAGCACCTTTCATACACAACATGCAGCTCAGTACCTGTGCTTTACATCAATAGAAGGCAGATAGAAAACAGAAAATACATATATAAAAGAACAACAATATAAAAGAACAAGCAAAATGCATTGCATTAAAATAATCAAATCAAGTAAAATAGAAAGATAAAAGAACACAGTCAAATTAAACAAGCAGGGTGTTCCACAGTTTAGGAGTGCAGTTAAAAAAGGCTGCATCCCCAATCTTCTTTTGAGTGGGGTTTTGTAATTCTAAGAAACCAGCAGTAGAAGACCTGAGGACTCTTGAAGGAATATAGAACAGCAGGGATTCTGAGCCGTTAAGAGCTTTGTATACAAGTAAACAGACTTTAAAATCACTTCTAAAGGACACTGGGAGCCAGTACAATGTGGCTAAAACCGGAGTGAGACGCTCTCGCTTCCTTGTTTTTGTCTAGCTGCAGAGTTCTGGATAAACTGAAGCCTTGGCAATAAGATGTAAGAATGCTGTTCTGGTCACCTTGTTTATATGGGAATTAAAACTTGGATCAGAATCTAAGATAACACCCAGGCTTGTTACTTCTGAGTAATGGTGCAGTCAGGTTATCAGGTCTATGCCTATGTTAAAATGCAAAAAAGGACTAATGGCCTATCAGCAATCCATGTGGATGGCGTTTACTGCAATAGGTTTAAGTACTGGATACTGATGTCTAATACAATTCCAATGGAATTTTACTGCATTAGGCTACAAACAGGGATGTAGTGGAGGGCAAACCATCCTAACTCTGTTCACCAGCCTTTTTGCTTTTAGATACTTTTTAGACTGATATTATGGTATTAATTCATAGCCTACATCATAAACTGATATAGGTTATGTGAAGACAAGGTCAACTTGATTTTCTGAAATTTTGATTAATTGCGTAGCCTATTGGCTTGCCTTTACCAGTCTTGTTATTTAGCCCTTCCACTACATCACTGTAACCAAAGCAGTCCTCAGTTAAATCCAGTCAATTCACTAAGAAATGGCAACATATTCATCTCTGAGTGCTTTGAGTAAAACTGGGGGAAATTCACTCTGCGAGAGAGTTTCTCCTATTTCTTATTTAAAAACCCCGCCTTACATCGAGGAAAGCCCTGGAACGTTTGCCCTGCTATTTCTGTCTCTAATCTGTCTTTATTCGAAAGGGAATTTATTACAGGAGAACCAGCTGTACAGTTTTTAACCAATCAGAGGCCGACGAGTTAAAGAAAACGTAAGGACTGACCCAGGGACAGCGGATATTTAACGGGGCCGGTCATTTCTGCATAATAGGGCCACATGCGAGTCTGGTTAAAATCCGACCCCAGCTCGGTTCGGTGATGAGAGAATGTACTGGAAGCGCACTGCCGTTCTGCATGCTGATTGGCTGACAGACAACAGGAAGGAGCTACCGGCATCTTCTATCCTCATTCATCTGGTGGAGGAGACACTGAGCAGCTTTAGACTGCAACATCACTCAGGTAGGACGGTAATAACAATCTATAATTAGTCTTATGCATCGCTGTTTTTAATCATCCAGAATATGGCCAGTTATGCTGCTCAGCACTGCCAAATGTTAACCCTACCCATAACGAAAAATCCCTATAATATTACCCTACTGTATAGGGACTTAAAGTGTGTCTGTGGTACTCAATCGTTACCTTTAGTGACCTTATCATACTGTTTTTTCTCCTATTGCATCACTATGCAATAGGATACTTGCATTCTTATAATATTCCTTATAGGAAGTTATAGCTTTGCTGTGCATATCTGAATAGTATCCTTATATTAATTACTTCATTCCTATAATAAATTCCCTCTGACAATTGATTATAGTATTACTAGACTTCGTTTTAATTAGGGCCGTTTTGCGCATTTTTTCCTCTCATCTACTGGCTCCATTCTTATAAAAGACAAAATGTAAAAAAAAAAAAAATAAAATAAAAAAAAAAAAAGTATATCGTGAACGTCAGGACGTATAAGCTATCATTACTATTAATACCCGGCGCGCAGGGTGCCAAATTACCGATGCGGTGCAACTTTGCGCATAGATGCGGGGCCAGCTGGATACTGCAGCATGCAGGGCAACTTCGTCCTTCAGAGGAGTCGGTGGGGGGAGGAGTAAGAGCCTGTCTCCCCCAGATGGCCGGGGATCAGCTTTGATTAGTCGCATGGATCTGCGTGATGCTGCAAAATGCGCACTGGTGCCGGTGTGCTGCAGGCTGCACAATCCTGCTTTGCATTATTGCACAGTAACACGTTAATTTCTATGGTGTATACATGTGTGTATGTATTTATATGTTGTACTCGGGCAGTTTTATACACATTGTACAATGATCATTGCATGATCTTAAGGCCCTTATAATGGGCTTTTTTTAACAGTTGCTCATTACCAGTCTCACTCTTTCCCTCAGAATTTCAGCATCTCCACAGTTTGTCAGTGCAGAATGTTTTTCTTTCAGCAGCCTAAAATGGCTGCCTTCCCTTGGTATCTAATCCATGGCAGATAGGCACTATCCTATTACAGTACACTGTAGCCTACCTGGAAGGTAACAAAGGCCATTACACTTCAGTTTGAGGAATATATAAGCTATATTTTGTGCTCAATAGATGCCTTCACAACGCTTATGAAAGGTATATAACAAACACTACTACATTCTTACAATGATATTTAATTAGTTTCCTCTTAGAATGGGAATATTTGTTATAAATTGTAGTTGGAATTTAGGAAAAAAGTACACCTCTGACTCATGCTGTTGTTGTTTGATGTAGAATGAGTTGGCAAGTTCAATATAAAACTACTTCATTAAGATATGGGCAAAAACCTCACTATGTCTCACAAGCTCATATGTCCTGGAGGGTATTATTGCCCCCTACTGGAATAACAATAATTATGAAGTGTTGTCTCTTTTCAGACAAATCATGTCCAAAGGAACAGCAGTTGGCATCGATCTTGGGACCACCTACTCCTGTGTGGGTGTGTTCCAGCATGGCAAAGTTGAAATTATTGCAAACGACCAGGGCAACAGGACCACACCCAGCTATGTGGCCTTCACTGACTCTGAGAGGCTCATCGGAGATGCAGCCAAGAATCAGGTTGCCATGAACCCAACCAACACAGTTTTTGGTAAGGTTACAGCAGGGTGATGTGATATGTGTCATGAAAGATTTAACACAGTGATCTTCTGATGTCACTCCCAGATCACTGAGTGAATAAATGATTTATTTTCATGTGTCCATGCGTACAAATGCACATACAGTATATTAAATAGAAGTATCTGAACAAAGATAGAGCAGCAACCACAAGTGCAATCCCATACTCATTTTTTTCCCCCGGATTGCAGATGCCAAACGTTTGATTGGCAGAAGATTTGAGGACCCAGTAGTGCAGTCGGACATGAAGCACTGGCCATTCAATATAATCAGTGATAGTGGACGCCCCAAAGTGGAGGTTGAGTACAAAGGTGAAACCAAAAGCTTCTACCCAGAGGAGATCTCCTCTATGGTGCTGGTGAAGATGAAGGAGATTGCTGAAGCCTACCTAGGGAAGGTATGTTTAGAAAATAATAACTTGTTGAGCAATTATGTACTTACAAGATGGACTAACAACATTGCTCTTCATTTTTATAGTCTGTGTCGAATGCTGTTATCACAGTCCCTGCATACTTCAACGACTCTCAGCGTCAAGCAACCAAAGATGCTGGAACCATCTCTGGTCTAAATGTGCTGAGAATCATTAACGAACCCACAGCTGCAGCAATTGCTTATGGTTTGGACAAGAAGGTGAGATTTAGGTCAGTAGCTGATGTAGCATGTTTTGTATCCACTAGTACCTGTACAACAGTGCTCAATCTTCTCCTATGTTTCAGGTTGGGTCTGAGAGGAATGTTCTCATTTTTGATCTTGGTGGTGGCACCTTTGATGTGTCAATCTTGACCATTGAGGATGGTATCTTTGAGGTCAAGTCCACTGCCGGAGACACCCATCTTGGTGGAGAAGATTTCGACAACCGCATGGTCAACCACTTCATCGCAGAGTTCAAACGCAAATACAAGAAGGACATCAGTGACAACAAGAGAGCTGTCCGTCGTCTGCGCACCGCTTGTGAGAGGGCAAAGCGCACCCTGTCTTCCAGCACCCAGGCCAGCATTGAGATCGACTCTCTGTATGAGGGAGTTGACTTCTACACCTCCATCACCAGGGCTCGCTTTGAGGAGCTCAACGCTGACCTCTTCCGTGGCACCTTGGACCCTGTAGAGAAGTCACTCCGGGATGCCAAAATGGACAAAGCTCAGGTCCATGACATCGTCTTGGTCGGTGGCTCCACCCGTATCCCCAAGATCCAGAAGCTGCTGCAGGACTTCTTCAATGGCAAGGAGCTGAACAAAAGCATCAACCCTGATGAAGCTGTGGCCTATGGAGCTGGTAAGTGGCTGGCTTCTCTACCAAGCGTATCTATAGACCTGCTGATCACTTCCTTTAGATGTTTTCACCAGAAGAGAAGACATTCTTGGATGTCTAAGTATAAAAAATAATGTCAATCTCAGCCCTCTCCTAGTCTAACCAGTCCTTTTTGTTATCTACAGCTGTCCAGGCCGCCATTCTGTCTGGTGACAAGTCTGAAAATGTCCAGGACCTGCTTCTTCTGGACGTCACCCCTCTGTCCCTGGGTATCGAGACAGCTGGAGGTGTCATGACTGTCCTAATCAAACGTAACACCACCATCCCCACCAAGCAGACCCAGACATTCACCACCTACTCTGACAACCAGCCTGGTGTGCTCATCCAGGTGAGGACATCAGTTGATATTTTGCTCTGGTGACATTTTTCATGCCATTTGTAGTTTCCACCAGAGGTCACAAGATCAAACATGGTTCCAAACTTTTCTTGGATGTCTGAGTGAATCAATTCACTGATTTGTAGTTACCTGGTGTGGAATAACTTTGTCTGTGTTGCCAACATTACATGCATTCCACAGGTTTATGAGGGTGAGCGTGCCATGACCAAAGACAACAACCTGCTGGGCAAGTTTGAGCTGACTGGCATCCCTCCTGCTCCTCGTGGTGTTCCTCAGATCGAGGTCACATTTGATATTGATGCCAATGGAATACTCAACGTCTCTGCTGTTGACAAGAGCACTGGCAAGGAAAACAAGATCACCATCACCAATGACAAGGGTAAACAAAAGGGAAAAAATGGTGCTTGACCCAAATCAAGCTGCTGGTTTATACCCACTATGGATTGTGGATTGCTAACATTATCTGTTTTATGATAGGTCGTCTCAGCAAGGAGGACATTGAGCGCATGGTCCAGGAGGCTGAGAAATACAAGGCTGAGGACGACGTCCAGCGTGACAAGGTGTCTTCTAAAAACTCTCTGGAGTCTTACGCCTTCAACATGAAGTCCACTGTGGAAGATGAGAAGCTTGCTGGCAAGATCAGTGAGGAGGACAAGCAGAAGATCTTGGACAAATGCAATGAGATCATTAGCTGGCTGGACAAAAATCAGGTAAGAATTGGTGCTGATGGAATATTTGGGGGTCAATTCTATGAAAAAGACATCATTTAAGGGACACCATGACATGAATATCATTTTTTCTCTCTACCAGGCACTTATAATGTGGTGAAAAATGTCTGTGTTGGGACGTAGCAGCACCCATTAGCTCTCTGTCAGTCAAATCAGGCAACGTCTCACTTGTGGTTGAAGATATCTAATAGTAGCTAGTTATCAAATGATACAGAACCAGTTTAGTTTACCGGGATACTACCTATTGAGTGGAATGGTTTAGCAGGGAAGCTAAGTCAATGAGTAGATAAACTTGAAGAAAGTCAGCAACGCTGCTACTACTTTATGTGTAGCTAGCTGCTTACAAATGTGATTCTAACCAGGCTGGTAGTGTCAGCAAGTCCATTCTTGTCTGCTAATCCAGGGAAGAGAGAAGCAAAACAAGCAAAACGAGCAGATGTCCCTTTGGAAAGAGAAATAGAATCAACTCAGTGGTCCTTGGTGGGGTGATGGCCCATACCTAGTGGAACAACTAAGCTGAGAAGCTAGATATATCTCAACAAAAAAGCTGCCCAACAGCCTTGTGTGAAAGAGGAGAGGAATGAAGATTTGGGACTTTGCAGGTGCTTATAAAGCAGCAGGACCACACTCTGCTAAGCACTGGTCTACTGTGTGTGATTAGAAAGGCCTTCAGAATAGGGAATGTCCAATATGAGATGTTTCCTTCGATTGTTCAGAGGTTGGGGGTTAGATATGTAACCAATAGTGTTAAAGACATTTTGTGGAAAATTGTAGAAATTCTAGCAAGCCTGTTTTAGGGTATAGATTCGGGGGCGTGGAGGTCAGCAGGGGTGGGGGCAATCCTACAATTGTCACTGACCAACTGCCTGATCTGGAAAAATAAAAGTAACATTCAAACTGTTTAGGTATCCAATCAAGCTATGAGAATGTTCTAAGATACAACATAATGTATTTCTGTTTTTAGACTGCAGAGAGGGATGAATATGAACATCAGCAGCAGGAGCTGGAGAAGGTGTGCAACCCCATCATCACCAAGCTGTACCAGAGTGCTGGTGGCATGCCAGGCGGTATGCCAGGTGGAATGCCAGGTGGCTTCCCCGGTGCAGGTGGTGCTCCTACCGGCGGAGGATCCTCTGGACCAACTATCGAGGAAGTTGATTAAACACTGTCTGCAACTCCATCCTGCCCCTGACAAAACATAAAGCATGAACAACCCCAGAGACCTAATCTATAAGCCAAGGCTGGTCATTGGCTCATGATGACACACAAGTGATAGTTGCTATGTTTGAATATTTGAAGGTCTTGAAGCAAACATTGCCTGCACATTTTGAGTCCGGTTTGAGTCCAGATGAATAAATTATTACTGTACCATGAGTCTTGACGGGTGTAAATTATTTTCAACATCTAATGCTGCTTTGAGGTCAAAGCTCCGATGTTCCTTGTCAACTTGCATCAGCGAGGGAAGCTTTGAAGTGATAAATGGTTGGGAATTGGGGACTAGAAAAGAGAAAAGGTGACATTTCAAAGGTGGTTTGCAACATTCTTAATACTGTCAATGAACCCATCGGAAGTGGAAATACCTACGAACTAAGAAAATAAGCCTTCAGTTTCAGATCCCTTTGACTGATGTTCTTTTGAAAGTCTTAGTTCTGCCATTGTTTGTAGGCATCACATCATACTTTTAAGAAATATTAAAGGAACATACAAGATGCATTCCAGACATAATTTTCACTATCACGCAATTTATTGTGTCTTTATGTTGATATCAGGTAGAAATCATATTCCCCTTACTAAAAAATCGTATAGCAGGCTTCACAATTCTCATGTTTTGCTACACAGGATGTTTCCTGTAGCTGTAGTACTTTACTTTTTTGTTGTTCTAGTTGTTAGAAAGCCGTTAACTTCTCCAAACTCTGGGCTTTTTGTTTTCATGTGCTCTACTGTGACTTTAGTTTGCTCCAAATTAACTTTGAGGCAGAATAGAACAGATGATTGGCATAAGAAAACCAGGGCGTGGATTGTAAAACCAGCCCCAAATCATCATCCACAGTGCAGAGAGTGGCTATAGCGGGAGATGTTCCAGGACACTGAACACTTTCACTGACTTTCCTAATAGAATAACTAGTGTCATTTTCATGTGATGCTCAAATGGTTCTTTGGTCTGAGAGTAGTCCATGAACCAGGTGATACATGGTTTGGTTCTCTGGTAGTAGCCACACAAACATCAGCAAAAAAAAAATCAAAATCAAAACTCCCCTGCTAATGCTTGGCCCCATTTCTCTCAATGAACAGGAGAAATGGGGCCGACTGCAATGTTTCAAATTTGGGGCAAAATCATCATCATTTAACACAGAACAACATGTTGATTTAGGATAATCTAAGGGGATTTACATCTTCATTACATGTCACGTTTGCCCTTATATCTCCCTATTCCTCCCCGCTCCAACCAAACCACAGATTCCATTTTCACTGAACATCACATCAAAATAATAGGAATTGCGAGAATAGGAGATGAGAGAATTAGTGAGATTAATGAGAGATGCCAATTTGAGGTCTAGCAAATGCTCTCCCTAGATTATTGCATTGATAATAGCATCTTAAGCAACCAACTAGATCCTGTGTATTGGTTACTATACACCACTGTTTCGCAGGTGAGGGTAATATAGGCCCATATAGCATGCAAACAACAACCATTATAAACATAAATTGTGCAAAGCATTAACTTATGCCTATTTTCCCTTAAAAGACCCTATCTTCACATAACTTACATCAGTTTGATAGTACTTACTATGATATATACTACAAATTTCTGTCATGAAGATTTCTGTCAGCCCTAAAAAGGTGGGTAAACTGACATGTTGGAACGCACTGGTTAAGAGGTATGGGTATATTATGATAAAAGCTATAGGCAGGTGAAAGGGAAAATTTGATGCATATATAATCATGTGTAGGTCTGAGTGTTAGCCTAAATGAAAACCGACCAGGAAAGCTTTCAGCCTCTGTGCCAAAATCAATCATGGGTGTTAATTATCAGGCAGATTAAGTTAAATATCGACTATAATCACTATAAAACAGATACTGCAGTCCATCTATGCGCCTCTGTGCCTTTTGTGTTTTGACAAAGACCTACAGCCAAGTCCCCGGATGACAACAACCAAAATAAAGACTGGAGATCTTACCGACTGTGTTTGCCCTGTACCAGTACAGAGCATTTATTGAAACAACATGACATTACATAAATTTAGCACGTTTTATAGCAGCACTACGAAAAGAAAACACCCCCCCTCCCCTCCAGAATTGGTCCATATTATGCACTGGAAATTTTCTGCACGGCCGTCACCATCCCCAGCTCTCAAAATGCGCCTCCATTTTCCCGATCCAAGTATACAACAGTGGAGAATGAGCAGTCTATGAGTAGTCCCGACAATAAGCGATTGTGTGTGTGTTTTCGTTGTAGAAACAGCAACGCCATAGCACTGTCCCGTATTTTAAAGGTTTCTTATCCGAAAAGAAAAAGAAGAATATTGATATGAAAAAAAGTAGCTGGCTCCGAGACGAGCCCCCCCGTTTCGTGTTGGACTGTATCCAGGGCTTTGGAGGGAGTCTCTTACTTGCTCTTGGCTGGTTTCTCCGTCTTCTTGGGCAGGAGGACGGCCTGGATGTTGGGCAGCACCCCTCCCTGGGCGATGGTCACACCGCCTAGCAGCTTGTTCAGCTCCTCGTCGTTGCGGACGGCCAGCTGGAGGTGCCGGGGGATGATACGGGTCTTCTTGTTGTCCCTGGCCGCGTTGCCTGCCAACTCCAGGATCTCAGCGGTCAGGTACTCCAGCACGGCCGCCAGGTAGACCGGAGCCCCGGCGCCCACCCGCTCCGCGTAGTTGCCCTTGCGCAGTAACCTGTGGACACGTCCTACCGGGAACTGGAGCCCGGCCCGGGAGGAACGGGATTTCGCCTTTGCTCGGGCTTTGCCTCCGGTTTTCCCTCTGCCAGACATGGTCGTTTAAAAAAAAATGCGGTTATAAATCAACGGGGACGACACCAGGGATACGGAGGATGATCGGGCTTGGAGCTTTACGTAATGTAAGCGAGTAATGGGATATAAACCTCAAAGGCTTCTCTGATTGGCTGAGTGAGGCAGAAACGCACAAACCAATGGCGCTGTGGAAAAGGCCGTCCTTCGGTAACGCACGCTCCAATCGTACAGACGGAATTGCACAGGGTAATTTGTATAGCCACGTTATAAATACAGGACTGCTGATAAGGGAGGTATAGTGCTCTGTGGGCTCTGTGTCATTCCCCGCTGTTCTCGCCTGACGTTTATACCGAAACGCCAAAAATGCCCGAGCCCGCAAAGTCGGCCCCTGCGCCTAAAAAGGGCTCCAAAAAGGCCGTGACCAAAACCCAGAAGAAAGGGGACAAAAAGCGTCGCAAGACCAGGAAGGAAAGTTACGCCATATACGTGTACAAAGTGCTGAAGCAGGTGCACCCCGACACGGGTATCTCCTCCAAGGCCATGGGCATCATGAACTCGTTTGTCAATGACATTTTCGAGCGCATCGCCGGGGAAGCGTCCCGACTGGCCCACTACAACAAGCGGTCCACCATCACCTCCCGGGAGATCCAGACCGCCGTCCGCCTGCTGCTGCCGGGGGAGCTGGCCAAGCACGCCGTGTCCGAGGGCACCAAGGCGGTGACCAAGTACACCAGCTCCAAGTGAGGTGGACGGAGCGGGGGTGGAAAAAATAAACTCGCCAAAATAATCACCAAGACGATTTAAACACTTTATTGTAGCCTTTCAGTGAGGAACAGCCGGTGTGATTTCGCCAAAACCCGCATCCGTCCTTTGCAAGAATGACTGCTATTTGCCCAAGAATGAATGGATCAATGTTTGTTTGTTTTTTCTGCAAATGATTCCAGATTAACCAGGCTATTGCCTGTCGGGTTTTTTTTTGTTTTTTTTTTTAACTTATGTTACTTCTGAGCTGTGTGAACGGTTTTAACCAAATATTGAATAAACTGTATCTAGATGTTAATGAAATTAAAGAGTCACATGTGGAGTTCTTGAAATTACAAACCGTCGCCTTCTGCTTTGCAGCCTTGAATTCTACTATCACTTGCTGTTGAATGTATGCATTTTGTCGTTTCCTGCCATAACAAATCATATGTGTAACATGGAATGGCATACTGAGCTAAAACAAGCAGTAAGTGATTAAAACTGTGACTTGATTACCTGTAAGAGTCTTGTTTTAATCTTTTTCCTCTGCCAGTGGTCGCATGTGTAAAAGCCACAAAAGACCTGTCCTTACAAATCTTCATGTCTTGGATATAAAAACAAACCCTTCCATGCTTGTGAGGGGATATTTTGTTTTGGAGTATGGCGACGCCAAATGGTGAGAATCAGTTCATGAGAAAAGGGCCATGCATTGTGCATGTGCCATTACTCTGTAGCCGACCCTGCTCATAATTGGCTTAATTGGCCTAATTATAATTGCACTGCAGCCTACCAAAGGGCAGACTTGCACACAGTAAAAAGAGGGTTCATATAGAGCCATAATGACCCAGAACTCTCTGAGTAGTTAAATAAAATTGACAAAAACAACTTTTGAACCACAGACTGTGGTTCAAAGTTGTTTTAATGCTGATTGGGAGCATTTCATGCATTTTCAAAGGTGTCTGCTGTGGTACTATATAGGACCAGACCAGGGTCAAATAATTATTTGAAATGCTTCTCAAAGTTTGTTGTAGTCAATGTGAAGTGCCAGATTTGGGATTTGCCTTTTAGTACTTTTTTTTGGACAGGCAAGTTCTCATTCCAGAACAGTATTTCAGCTTTCAGACAACATTCTCAGATTGGATTAATTTGGCCAGATATTATTAAATATTACTAAATATTAGCCTACATGTGACAAAAGCCACCGTCTAGCATTTTAAGCAGGGCAAAATGAACGCTGCAAAACAAGAAGGATTTGCAAATACTACACGAACAAAAATATAAACGCAACACTTTTGGTTTTGCTCCCATTTTTCATGAGTTGAAATAAAAGATCTAAGACTTTTTCTATGCACACAAAAGGCTTATTCCTCTCAAATTTTGTTCACAAATTTGTTTAAATCCGTGTTAGTGAACACTTCTCCTTTGCCAAGATAATCCATCCACCTGACAGGTGTGGCATATCAAGATGCTGATTAAACAGCATGATTATTGCACAGGTGTGCCTTGGGCTGGTCACAATAAAATTATATATATATATATATATACACACACACTGTATATATATATGTATATATATATATACACACAATATATATACATATATATATATCTATATAGGTATATATATAGATATATATATACATAGATAGATATATATATTACTATGCCTAAAAAAGTGTTTTGAGCAAGTCAAGCAAGGCCTTACTGAAACCGTCTCTACTGAAACATCTCCACCTCAGTATATAGCATTTTTTTGTAAAATCACTTGGCATTGACTAGGAACAAAAGAAGCTTAAATCTGTCCTCTGTACAGCTGACTCCTCAGGGAGTCACCTGTTTACTGGAGTTTACTGGAACTGAGCATACAGTGAAACCTCCTCCAGTAACAAAACCTGCAGGAGTGGCACAGTTTCAGCCCTTCACCACACGTGCTGAAGGGAAGCAAGCTTGATGCGTTGGCACTGGCCAGCATCCTGCAGCGGAGCTCATATCTCATATCTGAAAGTCCCCGACATTTGGCGCCAACCTCGGCATGCGTGAGCCGTATGCATATCCTTGGAGTCATATGCAGTACTCCAGCTACTGGCTGAGCTTTGCTGCAAAATGTTTCATCAAAAGTTTCCTTGTTAATCTGGGTGTATACAGAAGATAGGGGACTGTCTTTAAAGAGGCCGTTGAAGTGTTACTGGGTCGGACTGCAGCACAGTACAGGTAGAGATGTGAGGTGTGTCCTCATTGAACGCACACAGAACTTGGAGTAACTTAGAACTTTGCACAACTGAAGGCTGAAATGATTAATCCTATGAAATCGCCTCCAGTGTGTAGCGTAGGTGTCTTGTATTGTGCTTGAGGAAGCGACGGTAGACGCTCAACAGGCCCAGAGCTGTCTGAGGTTCTGTTTTGGAGAGTTTGTTGCATTTCTGAGACCCTCAGCTTTTTCTGAAGTTGGGCAAAGCACCCCGTTTCTGTAACAGCACCCATTTCTGCTTCTGGAGGTGCGGTTGCATCTGGCTCAACCTCTGCAGCACTTCACGTAAAAGTCAAGCATCGCGGTCTTGGGAGGTGGGCCGGCCTAGCAGTTTGAGAAACCGTCCCGCCACCGAAAGGTCAAGTCCCGCAACAGTCAATATGTGCATCGACAGCATGTTGACGTGTCCTCTTTGTAAATTTGGGTGGTATTCTGTTAGAAGTGGTATCCTGATTAGTGATCCTGTCAACTGGATATCGTCCCAGTTTGGCTGCCGTCTTGGGAGTAGCTGCCAGCAGGGTGTCCATGAATCTCTGGAAGATGATGATAGCAGTCGACGCGCCAAGGTCCAGCCTTGTGTAATGAATGAGTCTCCTGTGACTCAGGGTCGTTAACAACTCGGATGACTTGTCATTCAAGACAAGCTGTTGGTACAACCGTGTTAAGTCCTGCCTGATGAACAAAGTCCCCCGACCAGCACTGAAAATACCTCAATAACCACAGGTAAGGTATACACATTAGGACAACACCTAGAACTATAGTATTCTGACAAATATTTGCTAATTGATGCTTAATTGATGCTTGATTCATGACCTAATTTGCATAACTGGTTATGTTTAATATATCCTCCATTTTAAGGACGGCCTTCCTACTCACAACACCATCCTGTGAAGTTCTGAAGGCCAGCAAGATCTAAGACATTGCCAGAATTGTAGGTTTGGTCTTTATGAAAGAGAAGAGAAGATTTACTTTGAATTCAGCCAACACAACAGCACATTTGTCTGAAGCAACTCAAATAAATAAATACAAAGTAAATACCACACTTCTAGAGAATGACATGGTAAAGAGGGTCAAGGTAGCTTTTCTGGGTACAAAGGTAGGTTTTCTGGTTCAGAACTGATAACACTAATACCGAATGAAGTGATGTCGGTATAAAAAAAACAAGCTGTGGGTTCACAAATTGTCTTTTATTCACTGACTATGAGGCTCCAGATTTTACATCTTGATTGATGGTTTGAGTCTGAGTTCAGTAACACTTCACACAATGCAGTAAGTTCTTCATTAAAGCTATGTGTCACATTCATGGATACTGATTCAGCCTTTATGCAGAGCTTTAATCAGGTTTTCATGCAATACTTAGGTAATTTACTGTCAGCGAAACCTAAAACCAAAATAAAAGTCCTCCTGGCAAATGCAATTTTAATTGAAAAACATACCCTGAAACCCTGAAAATATGTTATGAAGGTGTTTTTCATACATTATACACTGTTATATGCTGCAGCCCTTTGCTTTACCCACCTCTTTCATGTGCTTCCATGTGCTGTATGGTTTTGTACTTACAGTCTTAGCTCAACAAATAAGTAACATTTTATTGGATTTGTATTTGTATTGTATTTGTATTGCACTTGTATTTTTGAAATATCCAGCCATGAACTTAAGATTTTTCCAAATCAATATATATAACTGTTTGGAATTAAAGCTAAATACTGATATGAATAGCCCCATAGGAGTCAATAACAAAGCTGTTTAATTTGCTATGAAAAACAGTAAAGTGACTATTAAACTAATATTGATCAGTATATCTACTGTTGAATAAATACTAGTGACTTTTGAATATGTGCTAGTAAATTTCCAATAGTGACTAGTAACATTAGATTAGTTATTATTAACTAAAGTGAATATGAGTGTCTATTGTGCAATTACTAATGAAGTATAAAGAATAATTATTAAAACATGTTGCCATTGTATATTATGTGTCCTTACTTTACCGGCAACTTCAAAGAATTTGATGGGAATCATTTCAAGTATTGTCATTTAAGCATGCAACAGACCTCGGCCATTTGAATAGAAACATGAGTGACATTTAATGATGTCTAATATTCAAAAAAATTAGGACAAGCAAAGAACAAGGTGATCTCTGTGATATCACGCAGATTCTGTTACTGCGGCGTACAATGCGAGGAGCAGGTTCAATCAGGAATTAGTTGCATATTAAGGTTGTTCCGCCCTTAGGTGATGGAAATAGAAACCAAACAGAGAGGATGTTGGATGGGGAATAATCACCTTAACCGATATTATGTGGACTGTGATGGTAGTCTGACTTGGTGTGGATTATGTGTTTGCTCAAGTCAGTAAACAAACCCTTGGTTTCCAGCAAAGGTGGAACATGCCAGGTTCAGCTCATTGGGTCCAATGACAATAAAGTAACTGTCCGAAATGGACAAAATGTAGCAATACAAAAATCTAACACTGAAATATGGATTGTTGACCAGCACAGTATTATCGCAAAATATGCAATTATTATAAATATATGGTTGATATTAAGGTTGATATCTGTGCAGCAACTGCTCCAGATCTGGGGCAGCAAAACATGATTCACGAGAGAGGAATTTCACGTGACAGAAATATCTATATGTTGTGTTTGTGCAAACATTGTTTCCCCCTCAAGCAGCCACAGTGAGGAAACAGTACAGTTGGTTACCTGTGGTTAATCCCCACTCAGATACACTTATGGCTGCTGAATGGAAAGGGACAGACAAGAATGCTGCCTATAGTGATAAGCTCTCTGTAAGCTCATCTCCGCACCATTGTTTGGATCCTAGCCTCTGGATTTCTGGAGGGCATCATCCATGGTTCGGATGACGCTGACAGTCCTCAGAGGTTTTGTTTGGCAGGGTGTGCCTTTCTCTCCATGTCTGACATGGTGTTCGGGAGACCTAATTTCTGAACAAAGAGTGGTAGCCCCTGGCAAAATAAGGGGGGATGTGAAAACAAGCATCACTTTGGTGGAGCTCGGGCCATATCGAGGCCGTTTTAGACGCTCTTGCGTAAAAGTGGCTGAAACAATGCGGTTAAAACAGTGGTTATGTAACTTCTTCAGGCCTGTATGGCTGAGGTTTTTGCAGATTATCATCATGTATTTTTGGGGGTTTCTTGTGGATTTTGCCTCATTGTCCTGTTGATGGAGTGTTCAAATGTTCAAATGTTCAAATCTATTTATGTGGCTGGGATTTGTGCATTATATGATCAAAGAAATTTAGTAAAATTCTGATGTCATTGTGTCTCTTTGCTGATGGTGATGTGGGCAGCAAATTTCAGAGAATATTCCTTTACGAGATTGAGTTTTGGGAGAAGTCTACACCAAAATAAAGATATTTTCAACATTTAATAACATATATGATGTGGTACAATACGGTCGGGTGCGGTACGGTACAGTACGATATGATAGAATTTTATATATAGGCTAGAGCTTGTGATTACGGCATACACCTGTAGAAATTTTATATAAGGCATATGAGGACATTTTGCTTTAAAAAAAAAAAAAACAGATTCCAGTGGTACTCATTCAGGTTTTCTCTACTAACAAGCCAAATTTATTGCTGCTTGACATATGCTACAAGATGCTACAAGACCATAGACATACGTTCATCATATAGGTTTGTCTATTGTTCCAGGCCTGACAGACGATCCGGCCGTGGGATCCACAGCTGGTTGGGCTGCTTGTGCTGCTCTCTCATACCTTTCCCCTTTCTTCTACTCGGTGAGTTTCCGGTGAACTGGAAAAGAGGCTGGAAAAGAGGCCAGTATAAATAGCTGGACGTCATGACGGCAAGAGCAGAGTGAGAACAGACAGACTGAGAGAAAGAGGTGGGGCAAGATACTGTGGGCATCCACACAAGGTAAGCGAGAACTTTTCTAAGCTTGTGGCTCACCGTGGAAGAGAGATAAGAGAGGAGAAAGTCCCACAGCCTGGGATATTGGTTGCGATTAGTTACAAGATAAATAGATTTTACCCTTTCCTTTGAATTTAAATTTGATGGATGTCACAGCTTTCCTAGGCAGGTCAGTGCTGCAATCTGCCATCATCACCATGTCATATTTGCTTTGTTGTTTCATTTCTTCTCAGATAATTGAAGCCACATCAGGTTGGCTTCCAGTTAAGTTTCATACATTCAGAGCAATGCATGGTTTTGCTTCAGTCTATATGCTGGATTCTAAGACACTGTATTAGGAAAAACAGCCTCAGGTCCTCAAGAAAGTCACCACTGTTTCAAAGGCTATAAAATAAAGATGGTTGTGCTTTTGAAATTAGAGGCTCCAAGCTTTTGACAGACTTCCTGAAGACATTCGGCTGGCAGACTGTTCTGTTTAAATCACTTGTAAAAACTCATTCATATAAAGTTGCACTTGCAATTTATTAGCAATAGACCATTTATGAAATACTGACATTATCACTAATGGAGTTAGAGGCTTAATCTGTAAATTGAATTAGATTTTTTAGACCTGTTCGTATAGAATAGAAAGCAGGTGAAGCAGATGACTGATATGTAGGGTTCCCCCTGTTTTCCCCACCAGGTTGAGGACAATGTGGCTGGCCCTTGTTGTGTATCATCTTGCCACGCTCGCTCTCGCCCAAGCTGTAAATGTTTGCCTTGGACACTCTACGTTCAGAAAGCCAGGTCAGTGCAACCAGCAACCCTCACGCTTCATCCTCCTTCCCCCGCTCCTCTTCTTCTTCTCACCTCTCCTTCTCCTGCAACCTAATAAGCGGCAGCACAGTGGCAACCTGGCTATTTGAGGAGCGTTTTCTTTTTTGTTTGCTCCCTTTTTTTTGTTCCCTGAGTGAGGTGTGTCACAGGTTTGGAGATGTCATGTTGAAAAAGGAGCTTGTTGTTGAGTGCTGGAGTTATAAAGGACCTGTCAGTGATGGGAGAAGGAAGCGGTGTGAAGGAATTTTGGTTCTGCAGGTGCATACTTTGAAGAAGAAAAAAAAACATGCACCGGAAATTATGTCTATCCCGTCGCATATGGAGTCCATTTTCTCCACTAAGGCATTCTGCTGCAGTTTGATGTTGTCATGACTGTATGTTTTGTGGTGATAATGTATTGCTGAAGGGTTAAGCCCATATGCTTAAAGTCACATTTAGCCAACAAATAGGCAAAGTCAACAATTAAAATCACTGCATTTTATGCATAGAAATATCCCTCTTGTGAAAAACAACACCAGCAAACACCTGTGAAAGTATCATAAGGAATTTTTGGAATCAGGTCTTGGAATTAAAGGATGATTCGGGTTATTTTCAACCTTATTTTCCCAGGTTTTGCCGTCATGACAATTGAATGTGTTCAAAATTTTGTGCTGAAAGGACATTTTTTAATCGTGTGTTGGACAGCAGCGCTCCCTGAGAACTGGAGGAACAAAAAGCTCTATAGTGAAATAAGTGACAAAATTTTGAACACAATCACCATGGCGGCAAAAACTACGAAAATAAAGCCCAGGTTGAAAATAACCCGATTTATCCTTTAAAATCCTGAAGATGATTTTGGTCTGATCCTCTATCTCTTCAGCTAGCTCCGATATCGAAGTCTTCTGTGGCACGGAGAGCGTGGCGCTCCAGATGCTGCTGTGTCCCATCTACTTCAGCGGGTACAACGAATCCCTGATGGCCCTCAACGCGGAACACTCCAAAGACGAGTGCAAAGGGACTCCCGACTGGACGGTGGACCCGCCGGTCCTCAAATTCAACTTCTCCATCAGGGAGGAGGCGATCGCCACTTGCTCCAACAAGCTCACGGTATTTTAGCTTTCCACCGAAAGGCACTACAGTTCAACGATCTAAAACTCTTCTAAAACACATATGGGATCTTTTCTTTTCCCTAACAGGTCACTCAGGAGGTGGGCACCGGAGTGTTTTCAGACTTCTCCAATGTCCAGTTCGTCAACATCTCAGGCATGATCAACTCCCTGGAGCCCAACGCAGGAACCATCACCTACCGCCAAGAGATGTTGTACAAGTTTTCCTGCCGCTATCCACTCCAATATCTGGTCAACAACACTCAGATGACCGTGTAAGTGGCTCCTGCAGCTCACAAGCCTGTATTCATCCTGAATGAATGAGCCAAGAAGTAAACGTAAAATTTCAGCTGTCAAACGCAAAGAAAAATTCTGTAAGTAAGAAAGTAAAGTAAGAAAGTAAAAATCTGTAACATTTTCCTTTAAATAAATCCATCTAGTCCATTTTGCTACTTGCTGCCGCTGATTAATATAACATAGTCAACCTATAGCCAGTTCATGAAAGCTTTTATATTTGCTGTTCTAAATTTCAAATAAACTCCCACACACTGCACTCTTGCATTGCTCGTAAAATCTGGTTGTTTCTGATAAAGGTTTTTTTTTTAACACAGAAACATCAATGCATTTTCTCTAGTGATGCAAGAGTGCAGTGTGCGGAATAAAGCAGAAGAACTGCATAGTTAGCATGAGCAGTGATATCCACCATGGCTGAACAGACAAAGAAATGAGAAACTCAAACCACATCAACAGAAAATCCAAGGAAAAATGATTGACAAGTGATCTTTGGGAAGTGCAGTGCAGAAACACCTCAGCAATGAGCACTGAGCACCAAAGATGTCAAAATAAAAAAAACAAGGAACTATAGGATTACAACTTTAACATCAAGCTAATTCTAAGAATTGTAGGCTCAAATTAGCAAGTGTATTCAAATAAAAGTCACATAGTAAATAAAATCAACAGAACTTACATTTACTAGAAATGCAATCAGTCTGGATCATAAGGATTACATTGTGTCATTTTTCATTTACTGTGTTAAAATGAAGCCCTTTGAGACTGTAACTGTGATTGAGGGCTACACAAGTAAACCTCGACTTGACTACATGTAGGAAAGTATAACGTTACCGGCTGGTTACGCTACATGGCACAGACACTGCTCTTATGTCGCCCCTGTGTCTTGTTTCAGGAGGGCTTGAATCACACATTGTTGTGCTTGACTGTGTTGTTCCCTCGTGTATCAAATGAATGATGACCTGGTTGCTGACGAGGTGGGTTTTCCCCCCTGATGACAGCTGCTGACAGAACTTCTTTCGCCCAACAGGTCTGGGGTGAGCCTGGCCATCAAAGACAAGAATGGGAGTTTCATCAGCACACTGAGCATGCAGCTCTACGCGGTAAGGCGGGGTGATGTTTTATTGGAAACTATAAGGAGAATGATGTTTTTTTATATAAACATCCAATTTCAGTCTTCGCTAATGGTGCAAGTTACATTTGGATCATTTAGAATAGCACAGTGTGGAATAGATTGTTCTCCTGTACATGCATTTAGGTCCAGCATTTAGGAACAAAATAACACTATCTACCCACTCAAATGTCTTATACATTGATTTGAATCTGGAACTTCACACTTTTTCACAAGAAAAACAAACTGTCACTACGTTTACAAATTCAGCTACTCTTGGACACCAATCGATGTTCTGAAAAAAAAAAAAAATTTATTGGTACAGAAAACCCCTTCATCGGGGCTTACATGGCAAAGAGACAATGGATCTTAAATGCATTTCTGAAATAGCCACTTCAGTCAAAATGGCCATGTTAGTGGACTTAGACCAATCAGAAAACAGTGCACATGTCAAAGGTCAATGTCTGCGCCTACATTATATTACCCAGCAACAGTTTCTTTGACTGTCTGACAGTCAAGGAAACTGTTGCTGGGTAATATAAAAGTTATTTTTTTTCTTTCAAACATTTCAAGGAAAGCAATTTGATGACATAGAAATATTGCATTTTCCTTTAATCTTGAGAAAATTCCGGGGGATAAGGACAGAGGAAAGAAGTTCTATTTGGGTCTGATATGAACACACAGGTCCTCTTTGGAGGCAGGTAGATTCAAACTGATACTAGAAAACTCCTTCACTTGCTGGTAAAGAATTTAATTCTACAAAGCAGTGATCCAGAAACAAAACCGATGCATTCTGTCTCAAGTAAAGACAAAAAGTCTTTATAAATGGGCTGCAAGACAATTAAAAATGACCAATGCATGTCAACCTAATGAGGAAAATTCCTACTTTTGTAGAATAATAACCCAAAAGTCAATATCACTGGAATCCCCCTTTCGTCAAACATCAACATACAGTAAAGATGTGATGTAATGATATCCTTCCCTCTCCTGCATTATTTGGCTCAAAGGACCGTTCCTACACCTCCGTGCTGCAGATCCCTAATGGAGGCCTGCAGCTAAAGACCAGGATCTTTGTAGAAGTGAAGGCCACCAACCTTACCAACAGGTACTTCTCCACCCACCTAACTGATAGATATAGATTAACTGTTGATATATGTTAAAAATGAACCAACCCCTAACCTTGGGCTGATATTTTCAGAAAATGCAAAAAACCCAGACTATCAAAACATTTTTGTTTGTAAGTTACAAAGCACTTAAGTAGCCTCCTTTTTCAGTGACCAGCTCTTATTTAACCAAATTTCTACACAGGTGTTCTTTCCCCTGCTTGATTAAAATTCCACCTGTGCTGATATCCAGAGCTAAGCTTCTCCAGCCCCAGCAAACATAATCTTACCCGAAAATAGAAAGGGATGATTGGATTTCTCAATCTTGTTGATATACTCTGTACTGATGCCAAAGTTCTCCCTCCCAGATTCAATGTTCTGCTGGACAGATGTTATGCCACGACCACCCCCTTCCCCATCAACAGCACGTATTACGATCTCTTTGTCGGGTGAGTGAATCAGCCTATACCTGGATGAAAAATGAGACAACTTGACCCGGGAATAAATTGGCCAGTAGTGTCTGATATACAGAAAACAAGATGGTACTCTGGCCCTTTTCATCTACTCTAGACCAGATGTCAAAGATCAGCATCTCTGAATTTGTGTTGCAATTTTTGTTGAATTTTTATAAAACTAAAGGGAAAAACCATCATCTGTCCTCCCCAAGGTGTAACCGGGACGGCCAGACGGTAATAGGGGTCAACGGATTGCAGCAGGAGGCTCGCTTCTCCTTCGAGGCTTTCCGCTTCGTCCAGCACAAGAACAGGACTCTGTCCACCTTCTACCTGCACTGTGCCACCAGGCTCTGTGAGCGCTCCTTCTGCTCCGGCCTCATTCAGGTCAGCTTCTGCTGCCAGGCTTCAAAACATACATCTCAGATTACATCGTGCTATGGATCTAGATTCACGGTTGCACGTATTTGGTGTATTTTCATGGGAAGTTGTCATGGCAATCTGGAGCGCTAAGAATGGGTAAACTAAACTCTATGAATACAGTTAAAGGACAGCTGTTGGTTGCACTCTTGAGGTGAAGGTTAGACTGATATATGAGGCCAATATTCAGATATCCACCTCTGATATGATGGATATGATGAAGTTTGTTTGATTACATATTTATTTTAGAATTGATCAATACTACACTGGTTGCCTATAAGAAGCCCTTAACCTCAACTGATTCTAATGTGATATTTTGATTGGATTTCACAAGTATGCGTGAATATGTTTTATTATTATTATTATTATTATTATTATTATTATTATTATTATCCTGGGTTTCAGTGGAGAGTTTTAGTATCAAATGATGGCCTAAATGCTGTTTCAGAGGCTTTTCCGCTCTGCCAATAATAAACTACCGGGGGAAACTACTTTAGTTATTTGGTGCAATTTTTTGGGCATGAAAATTGACAATTTTAAAGATATCAGCACAGCTATCATCAGTTTCAGTCCTAAATTATCGATATCGGCCTTCAAAAACCCATATCAGTCAAACCCTGCAGTAGATGGAGTCGCTGCTTCTCTACTAGGTCACTTTTTCCTTCTCTTTCTACTCTCAGAGTGCTGTAAGTGTAAAAAAAAATGTCCTTGAGATATCCTAATAAACTCTCACCCAATCCACCTACAGAACTGCACCACCAACATCAACTTGAGCAACTCGAGGAGGCGTCGCAGCGCCGGCGACGTCCAGGGCACCACGCTGAGCGACGTGGCCACCGTCAGCTCGGGCCCCATCACCACCCACGTGGACAACGGTGAGAAACTGAAAGGTCACCATGTGTTGACGTCTCAGCGTTCAGGGATACTCCAGCATTCACTGGCGCTGCCGCAGCAGAATAATGAAGGCACAGTACATACATTCGCTGTATAATACCCATCTCATACCGGTCGTGCACGAGTTGCTTGGAAGTTTTCTTTGTTCCGTGAATTGAACTGAGGGGTTTTCTCTTGCTCTGTCACAGGGGATCCGGTGGTGTCTGCAGGTATGCATCTGCTTCTACAGTGACTATATCTTCTACCTGAGAGACGACTTTCTTTGGACATCACATCACATCTAAGGACATCACATCTACATCACTTGACATCACATGTACATCACATCACATCACATCACATCACATCACATCACATCTACATCACATGTACATCACATCACATCACATCTACGTCACATCACATCACATCACATCACATCTACATCACATCACATCACATCTACGTCACATCACATCACATCACATCACATCACATCTACATCACATGTACATCACTTGACATCACATGTACATCACATCACATCACATCACATCACATCTACATCACATCACATCACATCTACATCACATCACATCACATCACATCTACATCACATGTACATCACATCAACGTCACATCACATCACATCACATCACATCACATCTACGTCACATCACATCTACATCACATCACATCACATCACATCTACGTCACATCACATCACATCTACATCACATCACATCACATCACATCTACGTCACATCACATCACATCTACATCACATGTACATCACATCACATCACATCACATCACATCTACATCACATCACATCTACGTCACATCACATCACATCTACATCACATCACATCACATCACATCACATCTACATCACATCACATCACATCACATCACATCACATCTACATCACATGTACATCACATCACATCACATCACATCTACGTCACATCACATCACATCTACATCACATCACATCACGTCACGTCACATCACATCACATCACATCACATCACATCACATCTACATCACATCACATCACAACACATCACATCTACGTCACATCACATCACATCTACATCACATCACATCACATCACATCTACGTCACATCACATCTACATCACATCACATCACATCACATCTACGTCACATCACATCACATCACATCACATCACATCTACGTCACATCACATCACATCTACGTCACATCACATCTACATCACATCACATCAACGTCACATCACATCACATCTACATCACATCACATCACATCTACGTCACATCACATCACATCTACATCACATCACATCTACGTCACATCACATCTATGTCACGTCACATCACATCTACTTTACATCTACATCACATCACATCTACGTCACATCACATCACATCTACGTCACATCACATCTACATCACATCACATCACATCACATCTACGTCACATCACATCACATCACATCACATCTACATCACATCACGTCACATCACATCACATCACATCACATCACATCACAACACATCACATCTACGTCACATCACATCTACATCACATGACATCACATCACATCACATCTACGTCACATCACATCTACATCACATCACATCACATCACATCACATCACATCTATGTCACATCACATCTACATCACATCACATCACATCACATCACATCTGTCACATCACATCACATCACATCTACGTCACATCACATCACATCTACGTCACATCACATCACATCTACATCACATCACATCTACGTCACATCACATCTACATCACATCACATCACATCTACGTCACATCACATCACATCTACATCACATGACATCACATCTACGTCACATCACATCTATGTCATGTCACATCACATCTACTTTACATCTACATCACATCACATCTACGTAATATCACATCTACGTCACATCACATCTATGTCACATCACATCTACATCACATCTACATCACATCTACGTCACATTACATCACATCTACTTTACATCTACATCACATGACATCACATCACATCACATCTACATCTACATCTACATCTACATCACATCACATCCAAGGACATCACATCTACGTCACATTACATCTACGTCACATCATATTTACATCACATCACATCTATGTAACATCACATTTACATCACATCGCATCCAAGGACATCACATCTACATCACATCACGTCACACCACATCTATATTACATCACATCACATCTAGATCACATCACATTTACTATCTAAGGACATCACATCTACATCACATCACATCACATCTAAGGACATCACATCTACATCACATCAAATCATATTTAAGGACACCATGCCTACATCACATCACATCTACCGCTTACAACTGTTTGTGTTGTATTACCATAGCTTATTCACCTTAGTGTTCAAGACCTCATCAGCAGCATCGGGTCGCAACACACTGCAGTACTGTTATTACTTTTCCTAGTAGGTAGTAATATTTACAGTGGCTAATCTAAGAGGTTGTCGTCCTTTTGGTTACTTGGTCTCACAATGAGCTAGCTTAGAATAGAAATGGCAGAAAAGTTCACTTTCTCCAGGTGGAAGTATTATTTACTTCACTTATTACGTTTTTTGAGTAACAAGCCCAACACTGCTGATCAGTATGGAAACTGTCTATAAGGTCTCATTTCTGATCATGGTTTCCTTTTTCTCTCCAGGTGCTCAGAAGACTGGCAATAACGGTACTGTGCTGGGTGTTTCAATAGTAGCAGGCGTTGTTGGAGCCCTCTGCATTACCTTGATGGCTTTCATCGCTCACTACATCTACAACTCCAACAACAGTTTAATCAAGACAACGCTCTACCCGCAAGAGTGACAGAGTGAGGCCCTCGGTGCCTTGCAAAGGCTTCGTCCCATTGTGGAATCTTCTCTTAAGTCCTGTTTCCTTCATTTATACAGTATGGTTTAAGATAACATGATAGCAGTGCCATAATGCGAAAGTCAGAAATCATTTTGTGGTCTCTTGTTTCCCGATTCTTTTCTCTTGCTATACAAAACACATTCAGTTTTATCATCCCTAAAATATGAGAAGAACACCTGAAAGTTGTATCTGTGTACATTTTGAGGTAAATGAACACAGGCAAATGGGAAGGAACTTTTTCGAATGGAACGATATATCAGCAGAATAAAAAAAAAAATCCAACCTTTTGTTTCCCATTCAACCAGATTGCCTTCATTCAGCCTGCGAGAACACGAGGAAACAGGACATAAGACAGAGTCTCGTATTTCAGTACAGGGACATGACAATGAAGTCCAATTAATCATCTAGCCAAGAAAATGTCAGGAAGAACGATTCCAAAGATGACTGGCAAAAGTCAGACAGAAACAACATCATCATATATGCATGAATAACTATATAGCAGTTGTGCACTGCTTCCTTCTTTTCTATTAATTTTATATTCTGAAATTGGGTAATAGAATTAAGGGCTATGATTGTTTGTGTAATCCGAGCAGGGTTATGCTTAGGTAGTTCTCATTCAAACATTATTATATGGTTATTTCTATTAAAGGTGTTTGACTGACAGGACTTCTTGTCACAAATTGGTGTATATAACCACAATACCCTACTTTTATATAATAAAATTTTTAATAAAAGTATATTATTTTGTCTGCATGTTTCTTACTATGGTCTTTCTACCATTATTGGAACATATTTACTTTTTCCGTCTTATTTCCATCATTGCAGCTCCATTTCACATCTAAATTAATTCAGTTTTGTTTGGTTTTTTTGCTAAATCCATGGCACCCAATTTCCACTGGGTGCACACTGGCCTCCCAGCCTTGCTGCTCAGCCTCAGCTGCTTGTTCATGGCACAGTGAGCCTGACAGCCTGCTGAGTGCCTGACACAATACCAGGTCAAGTCTTAGTTGTTGGCCTACATCTGCTCACATTGCCCAACCCCTTGTCTCTGCTAGCTGCCCTGACTTGGTGTTTTAGTAATAGGCTAATTCACTCTTGAGTTGTTGCCCTTCAGGGACAAAGGCCCCTATACCCTGCAGGGCAAACAATTTATAGATTTTCATTTATTTTGAATTGCTGCAGCCAGTTAACTCATCAACTGATTATAGTAGCAACCTTGGGACAAACTAATTTTGCACCCTGCTATTACAGTTCTATTCAATGTGGAAACCCGTGCTCTCTTGTTTTGAAATCCATACTCTCTATTCAGTAATCCGTACTCTCTATTTAGTAATCCATACTCTCAAATTAGTAATCCATGCCTTCAATTTAACAACTAGTGTCCTTGATTAAGTAATCTGTACCATCAGTTTTATAAGCACCGAACCAAGTCAACCATTTGATGCAGGCATGGAAAGGGGCAGGTAACCTGGTTCAGTGCTTGGAAAATTGAAGGAGTACAGTTAACTAATTCGAGAGTACAGATTACTAAATTGAGAGTACGGATTACTAATTTCAGAGTACGGATTACTAATTTAAGAGTACAGATTACTAATTTGGATTGTTAATACGCACGCATGGATCTCAAAACTTAGAGCAGGGGTTTCCACATTTATTTATTATATCTACCAAGTGGCCCTGGCAGGCTCTGTATATTTTCCTTAGTTAATTGCTCATAAACTGTATATTTTTTGGAAGTATGTTCTGTCAAGAATGACAGAATGAAATCATCTACAGAAACTTTATGGGCAATATACGATGCTCTTCCATTCAGTGTTTCTTTTCTGCCAGTTTGATAACGTGACCAGATTTTTCCAATTTTTCCTCAGCAGCCATCCATTTGCTACAAAGTTCATTCAATAATTATTTACTTGTTCTCAGAAACTAAAACGTTAGTATGAAAACATTTACGTTTATAAAAGATCTTCATCGTTAAAACATCTTGGGTAATCCTTAGATTATTCTTGGTTAAATAACTCAAATTAAACACAAACTAAATAACTTGTAACACTTGAGAGACCCTTAACTATATACATATAAAATCAAGTAGTGAGCAATAACCTGACAACCAGCGACTAACAAAGTTAACAATAATAAACTTTATTGATCCCTGTAGAGAAATTTTCTTTTCTCTTGCCCCCTCCACAGGGAGGTCAAAGGTCAGGTTCAGCTACAGAACAGCAGCTGGTAGGGATTCAATGTCTTGCTCAAGGACACTTCAGCAGGGTGGATGCTTGGCGGCACAGGAACCAGGCCCCTCTGGTTGAAGGAAACCCCAAAGGGAGATTAGGTAATTAAGCCATTAAACGAAAAAATGACAACCAAACTAAAAAAAAGAACTTTTATTAACAGTTTAGAAACAAAACATTGTTGGCATCTCCCATTCCCGACTCTTCTTTGCTTCAGTTCCCCCCTTCAAATTATCTGGGGTGATGCACACACACACACAAGAACACAGTTGCCCCAAAGCCACTGATCCGAGTTCAGTTTCCCCACTGTCCTATGAAAAGACGACCCAACATCTGAGCTGGGATCTGCGCCGAGGGCCAACGTCTGCATGTCGAGGTAAAGAACAGTGACCACACTAATAGACCATCTCTTCTACGACATTTAGCAGCTTATGAGACTTTGAAAACATGGGGTTTTGTCCACTATCAGTGCAGCACATTCAAGCAGTTCTCAAAGGTCATATTGGCATCGGTAGAAAAACTAACTGCGAGTGATTTTTAGTTTGTCAAAGTATTTAACTGGACTATAACGGACTGATGGAGAGCTGATGTGTCGCCGCCAGTTTGTTTGAAATGTTGAGGTCATCCCGATTTGGTAGCAGTCATTAAAGTGATATTTTGGTATAACAACCAACACTGATGGCTGCAGTACTCAATGGAGATTACTTTTAACACATACAGTTTGCCATGTACTACATATATAAACAGGATGGACCACAGTATGTGCTGTTTTGTATTGTATGAAGATGTAATTATGCTGTTTTTCAGTGATCAGTAAGGTAATTGAAAAAAGCCTGAATGCTGGTGCTGAATATACAGTCCAGGAGGTGAGTAATGTTGGAAGTTGAGTCCCACGAGGTAAGCATACTGGAAAAAAAAAGGAAAATGTATGAAAGTGAAATATCCCTTGAAGGACATATCTTGAGAAGTTAGGGGCTTTATAAGACGGGTGGTTTTATGATTCGCTCTTTTGCAGAAGATGCACATATATACCAGCGCTTCAGGAAAGGTATAATGTCGACGCTTCAAGAGTTGAGTTCCAATGAAAACGTATAACTTAGTCTTATGAGGTAGTGCATCTTTCTCTTAAAGACTGTAGCGAATACACGTCCGATATTTATGTTTCAAGTTTAAAATGGTAATTGCGGTATGAAATCCTGTAGTGAAACCCAGCTGCCCCGCTAGTAGCTTTTGTTTGTATTATAATTCACTGGGTTGAAGATGTTTTTCCATTCAAATCAAATCAAATTACATTTGTGTAAAACTGTTGTGTAAAACGCTGTTTGTCGTGTTTGTAAGCATTTTGAAGCAAAAATAACCCTGTGTTTTTGAGTTATGATTGGTTATGAAAGTTGCACAAAGCTTGTTTTCCATGTTCAAGTCAAACTCTTCAAAACTCTTTCTGAATATTCCTAAAAATATACACGGCCAAATAAATTCTGGATTGGGAGCTCTGGCTCTTTCCACGGAGAGAATCCTTCAAAAGAGCATTTTTCCCTCCCGCTGTGATCAATTTGCACGTGAACATCAGCACCAACAGTTACACTTAGAGGCCAAGAGGAGTCAATAAAAGTGCAGGTATTTGGACAAATAATATCCCCACAAACACAAACCATGGTTGATGATACAGTGCAGAGGACAATGCAATAAATGAAACGCTAATGAGTGACACGCCAGAATATATTACCACTGGTCCTTGTCCTTACATCAGTATGCACAAGTGCTGCATTCATCTCTCTTTGCAGTCATTATTAGTTGTACGTTATGTGGGAAGGTATCATGTCTCGAACCTTAATTTGTTAAACTGTTTCCCCCATGGTCTATAAGTGCTCCTTGCTTACAGCATCAGTGAGAGAGGAAAAGAGATGAACAGCACAGCACAGGAGAGGAAGAGAGGGGGCAAAAAAAAAACAAGGTGATGAGACGAGGGGTCTCCGATCGTATCCAATCAATTTCCGGGAGTTCAATAAACAGGGGCGTAAAAACAAAACGAAAACCAAAAGGAAAAAAAAAAAAAAGAGAGAGAGAGAAGGAAACTTGAACATTTATACACTGTCAATAAATATAGTGAAATATTTTTTTCCAGTTCCAGCTGTTATAATTCATCCTCTATGTGGTTTTCAGATTGGGGCTTCTCCGTCGGTTCTGAAAAGAGGGCAGAAAAGGGAAGAATGAGTACTGTGTGTGTGTGTGCATGTGGGATTTCTACACGAATAGCAACTCGATACTGAAAATATTGCCGAGGCTTCAATGTGCCGCTGAAAGACGTACATTCTCTACCGAGCATCTTCTAGTTCAAGGAAACCAGTGCTGAGCGACTGAAGCGCATGTTGAGTGTGCTTATACCTGCACACGAAATGCAGTTGCTATGGCAAAGCCTGTTAGTGGAGCTTGAATCGCTGTGACATTTTTGAAAAGGTCTCGGCCGGAACTAGGCTGGAAAAATACAGAGCGGGCTAGTCATCTTACCGTCTACGCTCATGCTAAAATGCGTGCTTTTTAATTACTTCAGATTCTGACAATGGCACCTTCCTTGCCATTTAAAAAAAAAAAAATTAGCAGCAGCTTGCCTGAAATGTACATCATCACATTATTTGCATTTATTATTACAAAGCCGGATGATTAGAGTTCACACGTTCTTTATGTGGTGAAATGTCAGCTGGGCTTTAGCAGCTCATGTATATCACAGTTTCAAAGAGGTAGTGACTATTCTTATTATGATGACTTAATTTAACAGCCTTATCAAAGATATGAATTGTCTTTGTTTGGGTTGAAAATGCAATATGGGTTGAAAATACAATAGAATCACATTATTACATTAACCAGCGATTATTACTTCAAAAGATGTAGTAATGACAATATTGACCAAGAATTTGACACCTCAAGTTATTACATTTTGACAACTTATTACATTATCCAGCAGTTATTACATTATCACTTAATTGCCTACACATTATACCTTGTGGAATTATTAGAAATTTTGTTATATTCCTCATTTGAGAGGAATATAACTGACTGGTGACTGACTGGTACGGCAGACCGACCTGTTTCCTCTGTGGGCTGTGATTGGCTATCTGAGTCTGTTTTCTCTGCAGTCGTCTCCTCGGTGGGCGGTGCCTCACCCGGCTGCGCTTCCTCAGTGTTTTCTGAGAAGAGACCAAGCATTTAAATGAGGAAATAATAATACAGCAGATGGGATTTTCAAGCAGTGGTGGCAGCTGGAATCCTATTTTCATATTCACAAAAGAAGCATAATAATCATAACAGGAAAAAAACACAATTAAAATGAAAACACGGTACAACAAAAATCCTATTCCATTTTTAAGCTCTAAAATAAACCAGCACTTGTGCCTTATTGCTGTTTCACCCACCGCTGTTTTTGTCTGCGCCCTCCTCCGTGGGAGGAATGACTTTCTCCTCGGCTGTGCTGTTGGCCTTGCTGGTTTTGTCGGAGCTGGTGCTGTTCTTGGCTTTGGCCTTAGCCTTGGGCTTGGCGAACTTGGCCTTGTTGAGCAGGTAGTTGACCTCGCGGTCCAGCAGGGTCAGCTTGGCCTCGATGTCTTTGGACAGCAGGATCGGCCGCTCCTGTGGCGAGCGCTTGTCCTGCTCCGCCACCGTCTCGTTCTTCCACGTCTGCAAGGAGACGGAGGGGGTGAGTGAGGGCGGGGGCTAAGTTCACTGTGTATGCTTTTTAGGTTTAACAACACTGAATGACACAGGGCGACATGATCCACCACAGGGGTTCTCAAAGTGGGGTCTGGGGATGCCTTAAGGGGCCTTGAGAGGGCTCCAGTGGTCCCCCGCAAAATGACGTGTGGTTTAAATTCACTATCATTTAATTCACTAGAGGTTAGAGAGTGAATCATTGGAAGATGTGTAAGAATGACTATTGCAATTATATGTTACACTCTCACTCCTATTATCTCCACATGTAGAGTGTAAATAGTTTTACATTTCACTACTAAATGATCAACAAGAAAACTCAGTAACACTTTCAATTACAGGCCATTAATTACACAGTAATGACCGGAGATAACTAAGTAATATCCAAGTAAAATAGATATAATAACTAGTTATACCATTACAATGACTGGTAATTACTGAGTAACAGTTGAAAAAGGAAGAAACACACTGTCTCAATTGATTTATCTTCCATAGGGGGGAGGGACAGTCATTACAGAAAGTGACGACACCTGGGCAGAAGCAATCTGTTTTTTCATTAGGTTTTCCTTTGCTTATCATGTAGAATACATACAATTATACATTCTATATTATAGAAAAGACATACCAACACTGACTATGCACAATATTCACATAGGTATACAAATCCATACCAACTCTACACAAATAAAAGAAAACAGAAACTGCAGAATCGCAGAAAAGCACCTTTTTTTACTTGTATATTACTCAATAATTACCAGTCATTCTAATGCTATAACTAGTTATTACCTATTATCTATTTTACTCGGCTATTACTTTCCAGTCATTACTACGTAATTAATGGCCTGTAATTTAAAGGGTTACTGAAAACTCTTCTTGGAACGAAATATTTTCAAATATGGCCCTAACTGTGTCAATTTGGGGATGTGTGACATGAAAACATTTAAGAACCCGTAATCTACCAAAGTTGTAATGTAGTGTTAAACTAGGTAACTTGCAGGATGGTGGTGTGAGGACAGTCGCAGAACTTAAAACTCACCGTGGTCTCGTTGATCACTTTCTCTAACGTCTTCAGCTCCACTTCGGTGAAGATCTGGTCATCCTCTGGAATCAGCTTAGCGCTCCTTTGAAAGAAAAAACAATCAACTCCGAGTACCGAATGACCCCGCGGCCCCCCCCGATATCTCCCGCCTCCCTTCGCCCGCCCTCACCTGAGGAAGAAGCTGGAGGTGTTGAGCATGCTGTCCAGGGCGGCCAGGCGGTCGGGCCACTTGCGGCGCTCCTCCACCCGGAAGAACATGGCCTTGCACAGGGTCTTGAGCGCCGACAGCTTCTCCCTCAGCTCCTTGGTGGTGGCCGAGTAGCCGTCCTCGTCCATCCAGGCCGACGCCTCGCTCAGCTTGCCGGTGATCTGCTCGTTCTCCTCCGCCGACACCACCAGCTGGTACTCCTCCTGGTACAGCTTGTCCTGGAGGGGGGGGGGGGGGGAGAAGAGAGAGAGAGAGAGAGAGAGAGAGAGAGAGAGAGAGAGAGAGAGAGAGAGAGAGAGAGAGAGAGAGAGAGAGAGAGAGAGAGAGAGAGAGAGAGAGGAGAGAGAGAGAGAGAGAGAGAGAGAGAGAGAGAGAGAGAGAGAGAGAGAGAGAGAGAGAGAGTGTGTGTGTGTTGTGGGAAAGGGGCTTTGATGAGGTGCCATATCACTGTTATATCATTTCTATAATCAATTCTGATGGCGTACTGAGGCGTACAGTGTCTGTGGCCTGTCAGTCATAGTACAGAGAGGTAATTGTTTGGATTTTGAAGACTTCAAAACACAGAAATCTTGCAGCGTGACATCAGTATTATATTTTTTCTCTTAAGTTTCAAGTCGTTGCTTCCTTTGTTATTTGTATTTGTATTATTTCCTGCCAGTGACAAAATTAAATCATTCATCTCCTTGTTTCTTCTCGTATTGATTTAGTTTAAACCCCATTTTCTCTCCTGCTGCACAAAAACTGTTGAATGACTTGTTGGACAGGGACTTTAGCCATTCAACTTCATCTTTTTTCATTCATTCATTTTATGGCAACTGTGACTTTTGAGACACAATAGATTTTCTTTGTTCCAACTTAATACTGTTACTGTGTTTTTGGCAATTAAAGTTAATAGATTTGACAAAAACACATTCAAAAGATGATATAGTGAGAATATTTTGATAACATTTCTGGAAATTGAGTAGGCTCATGTGTGGTTGAAGTGCACATCATCGTTCACTTTCCTCAACACAATACCCAGGAGATGTTTTAGCTTCTTCAAAGTGCTCAAAGATTAGAGGGAACACTGCTGGTAGCAAGGACTAAAGTCCTTCAAAAAAGGCAAGGAAATCTTTGGTATAGCCAATAAAAAATAGCGAAGGATCAAAATATGCAGTGGTGGAGGTAATCAAAGAACAAATTGTACAATTAAAAGTATCAATGAAACATATGTATATTTTGAAGGAAGTTTCAGTTTTTACCTGTGTCTCAAAGATAAACGCCTCGAGACTGTTGAGCGTCTTCTCCCTCTCCTGTTTCTCCAGGTCTCTGTCGGTCAGGTCCTGCAGCCTGAAGAGATACCAAGACCTTTAGACTCGTTCTCCAACACAACCAATAACACTGAACCAAAAAGGAGAAGAAAGTTCAAAATGAAGAAAATCTCTGCTTTACTTCTTTTTAGAGGAGGTGATATCTTCCACGGTGGGGTTGAGGATGTCGTTGATGAGGAGCTCCACGTTGACGTCTTCGGAGATCTTGGTCTTCTTCTGAGATTTTGCCTTCTTCTCCGCTTCCTTCTCCGCTTCCGCAGATTTCTCTCCCTCCTTTTCCTCCTTAAATAAAAGGCACAACCTAATATGAGTCTTGACCAGGACTTGACACACTGCGAGATCTTTCTAACCACTTCAAGACACTAATGACCATCACCAAGAAATATTTCAAAAAATCAGGGTATGAAAGCCTGGGAAAAAAATGATGTAATGGTATTTTCACTTCAATCTTTTGTATGGGACAAAAACTGTTTTCTAAAAGTGTTTTCACTCTGACAATTGGTCAAAAGAAAACCTCTATGATCATTTTCTCACTGGAGATTGCGAGTGACAGGTCCTACCTTGGCCTCAGTCGTGCTGCCTGCCTCCTCTGTCTTCTCCTGGGTCGGCTCTTCCCCCGGGGTTTTCTCCACATCCTCTGGCTTCTCCTCCTGAGGAGCCTCTTCCTTCTGGGCCTCCTCCTTCGTCTCCTTTCCAGACTCTGGAGGCACCTCCTCCTCATCCTGGACACCACAAGACAGATGTAAAGCACGATCTCAGGCCAGGTAGTATACATTTAGTTCTATGGGCACTGGATGTCCCCAAAAACCCAGGATCCAGAAAAAAACACACATCCCTGATATACAGTATAATGCAGAATATTGTGTGCTTCAGTTCAGAGCAGGTATGTCCCTGCAGTGTCCAGCAGGGGCAGCACAGAGCGCTAGTTACCTGGACTGGCTCCGTCATATTTGGGGCTGGTTCTGAGGAACCTCCTCCAAACAAGGTGGAAATTGTGTTTCCCAGTTCTGAAAGAAAACGTGAATCAGTTATGAAACTATGGGTAATGTAGTAATATGGCAACACACACGACATTTTACATACTGTACTACTGGAATTACATTTTAAAAGCTGTAGCAAAGGGCCACTTTAGTCAAATTTCTCATGTAAATGTCCTGTAACATCTCAGATGTCTGTCCTGGTGGCTGGCTGGATAGAGGGGGTAAAGGAGGAATAGATGCAACAGTGAAGTGGAACAGAGGGGAGTCCTCTATATAATCTATTGTATTGATGGCTCTGAAATGCCCCACTGTGGGTGGTTTTAAAGCCCAATTAATGGTGCAACTGCTTTCTTGTCGTTATTGGTGGAAATACAATATTTTGGATGAATCAAGGGGAAAGCAGAACAACAAATGTCATCAATCACGTTCTTATCATTTCTAAACCAAAGAAAGACCAACATGCCTCATTTTCATTTAACTGTTTGTGAATGCAAGTCAAAAGGCAATAACTAGTCACACAACACCACACTCCTCTGACACCGAGCCATAGATTCTAGATGGCTCAGGTTACAGTCATGAGTTTGCGAAACCTACTTGTTAATGTGGATTCCTCTTCCTTCTCCTCCACAATGGTTTCAAAGACCGACTCAACCTGTAGATGGAAATCAGAGCAATGATAAGTTAACCTCATTTATAAGATTGCAAAATGTTCCTTTCCAACTTCCTTGATTACTCAGGTGAACCGATTTGAAAAATAAAAGAAAAAAATTTGACTTTTCATCCTCCCTTATGTTTGAGCTCCAGCCCTCATACCAGTTGACACTTCTTTATTTTCAGATGTGTGCCTAAGTATAGCTGATGGGTTTACTGACGCAGGGCCTGACTGCTTCCTTGTGCAAGAAGCATGCATTTTGAGTGTGGAAATTGCACGGACTGTCTGGAGATTAGGTACGCATAAATCCTCAGACTTTTTGGTGTGAAAGTTTTCACCTTGATTAATCTTCTTTCAGTTAAGCACATTTTCTCGGAGTCAAGCGCGTTTGGCTTTGATTTTAATAAGCCTCATTGACCACCATGGCAACCGCTTGGAGCACAAAGAGGGGCAGCAGAGCGGGAACGCGACACAAGGCTAACCCATTATGTTTGACAGACCATAGTCAAGAAATACTTTCCGAAAAGGAGCTACAGGACAGTTCAGGAAAAGAAAACACCAATCCAAAAAGAGACTCTGTGTCAGATACCAAACTACCTCAGTTTCACAGCTGTTTTCTCTGTTTCGTATTTCGTAATCATGGTACACTGCAGTTCCTTTTATAGTGCAGCAAATGACACTGGCTTAACAAAAGCTTAGGGAAAGATGTGCTGTTGCTTAGTTACGTGGCTACAGCTGCTTAGCTGAACAGTGTGTTTATTTTTTTCCATGAAGGATGTTTGAAGGTACTCTTAGGATTTTCAAATCCTAATTGCTTGTTTAATCGTTCGAATATTCAGCAGAATCCACAGTTACCAAATGAATCGACAGCTACAGCCCTAGATGGGGCAAAGTTAAAAACGGACTAAACGGCACAACTGACCCGGTCCAGCAGCAGCACGCCGCTCTCGTCCATGTTGAAGTGGGCCTTGATGCCCTTCGACTCGGCGTCTGTGTGCTTCTGGAAGCTGCTGCCCACGCCGGACAGCTTGACTGTGGTCAGGTTCGGAGAGCCGAACACACTGCAGAGAGGACAAACGGTAAGAGAGGGAGCCGTGGCTTACAGTCGAATGCGGCGCTCACGTCACGTGGGGAAAAACTGACGGTGTGACCTAACGGCTCGAAGCGACAACTTGGAACTTTGCTTGCTCCTGATCAGCTTTTTTGACACTTCACACATGCACACAGTGACTGATATATACAGCAAACTAAACATTGCAGTGTCAACCACAACACCCAGAGAGTGTCTGCGGTTGCGTCGGACTTATGTGATAAAAATCGTTCATTTTGTTTGCTTTACTTGAAATGAATAAAACATTTGCTACACTAAACTGCAGATATTTCCTTGTTGGTTATGGTAGGAATTCATGAGCATTTGTAACCTCAGAGCTGATATGAAAGGTATTTTCAACTAGGAAGCTTGTGTCTACCATCTTTCCAATATGACCTGAATGCAGTAAAACATTGCACTTTCAAGAGTTGCTAAAGCTATCCTTGATTTACGAAGCTCGTTGGCAGAGCGAGCTGAAATAAGAGCAATATTGGCATCAGTCCAGAAGTTTTATTAACTGTGTTGACTCTCAGGGTATTTTTAGGAAGCCCAAGGTGCTAAAGCAAGCGCTGGAAGTAGAATTCCTCCCACTCCCATCACGCATCCTACCTGAGGTCCTCCTGTCCCAGGAAGCTGAGGTCGCCGTAGTTGATTTCGAAAGCGAAGTCGTCGCTGTAGCGGTTGAAGGTGATGACCTTGCGCTGGGGGTAGGGCGCCATCCTGTGGAAGAGGATGCGCTTGTTGTGCTTCAGGACTTTGCTCCCCTCCTCCTCTGTCTCGCGGGTGAACTCCACCTGGGGGACAGAAATACCGTGTGGTTGGTTTTAACACGGCTCACGGAGTATATCCATTTAAACAAAACTGTATACTGCATGTTATCCTACTGCAGCTCCAAAGATTGAACTGTACAACAGCGTACTGTTCCAAAACGCTATATTATGGGACAATAAACATTACCTTCATCATTCAATATCTTTCATCATTCAATATCTTTAAGTGTTAGTATTTGGTCAAACAAGAGCTTACTATTACCTACTATCCTTTACAAAGTACCACAGCTCGTTTTAATTGTGTGAGTGTGGGTGTCACAGACTTTTGATTTAAATCTATATCCAGCAGCTGCACTAACCTGAATGGGGAAGACAGCAGCGTCTCGGACCAGGAAGGGCTTGACCTTAAAGGCCTTGCTGAGGGCAGCGGCCTGGTACACGGCGCCCATGGCTGCTGCTTCATCCGCATTGATGTTCTTCCCCAGCTCCTCCCTGCACAGACAAACGCACATCGTCACAAATACAGATACTTCCAACCCTAGAAACTTCATTGCACTTGCTGAATTTTATCTCTTTATTTCAGTGAGACAAGACTGTAGAATAGAGGTTGAAGACAGAATTTGCACATTCAAATTTAGGTGCATTATCGAGGGTGAATGTTTATTCAAAGTCTTATGTGTTCGTCACTTACTTCCCCACAGCTTTGAGCAGCACTTCCTGCACCTTGGGGACGCGAGTGGAGCCGCCGACTAAGATCACCTGCTCGATGTCGTCCTGCAGGAGGAAGTGAAAGGTTAGCAGCGACAACAAAAGTCTCTGCAACAGAAGCACTTGCACAAGGCACAGACCTATACGTCCCGCACAGCACAGCAAGAACACACACACAGTTTCCATTCCAAAACACAGACATTCATGTGGGATAATCGTTGCTACTGGATGCTCACTGCTCAATATTTCAAAAACAAAAAGTGACCCTGGCCCTCTAAAAATAGTGCTAAAACCTCTAGGCAAATAACCTCAATAACATTTCATAATGAGTTTTACTTTGGTGTCACTTTTGCTGTCAGAATGGGCGTTGCATGTATTCAAATGATGGATGTTTTTGTATTGGAGAGAAACACTTCAATTTCACCAGCACAAGCACATCCTGCATACATCCTGTAATTTGACATATTGTTTTTCCTCTCATTTGTTCTCTATTCCATGTCCATTGATATTTTTATAATTCATTTCATACTGCCCATATTTCATAATTTTGGTATATTCTTGTAATCGTACATATTTTTCATTCCTATTTTTCATCAACATAATGCTGTAATGAATGCTTTTCATATGACCCTCTTTTGCGATATTCTTATTCTACTTTCCTGTATCTGCTGTAGCAAACGGCCCAATGTCAAGTGGGACTGTGGACTTGCACTCGGTAGAGAAATATTTGCATGCAGGTAATGAGTATACTGACCAGGCTCATCTCTGAGGAGGCGAGGGCGTCCTGCACCGGGCGGGGCACCCGCTCGAACAGATCGGCGCACAGGGCTTCAAATTCGGCCCGGGTCACCTTGGCTTTGAAGTCAATGTCATCCATCAGACCTTCTACCTGAAAAAAAAATAATACAAAGACATTTTGTTTCACTTGAATAGTACCGCATCGATCAATAGCAGACTATTTGGTCAGGAGTGACAAAGTGATATGCTCCAGCTCATGTTTCATTGCTAATATTTGTACACTGTCATCCCCGTCTTTCCATGGAATCCTGTATTGGATTAGCGATGTTTGCCTCTTGCACCATCAATCATAATCACACATGTATTTGTATTTGTTTTGGCAGTGTTAATGTATAAAGAATAATCAGGTTGGTGGATGAAATGCATAGACGTTTACGACTTCTTAATGTCAGTTAGAATGAAATATTAGAGCATTTCCACAACTGAAATAAACATGCAACTGCAGATGTAGAATATATAGTAAGTCTGCATGACAGCTGATTTCTCATGGGATAAACAGCGCACCAAGAAACTGCAACATTTTTAAGACCTCTAAAATGAAATTGAGTCTTAAATTATGGCATCTAAAATCAAGATCTTGAATACTGGTAAAAAAAAGCAGACACCATCATGGAGCAGGATGTTAACCCCCGCCATTAGCCTGGTTTTAGTTCTGACATAAGACACCACCCTGCGGGACGGAGCGCAACCAGGAATCCAAAAAAGACGGACGGAGGATAGAGAGGTCGGTCACCTGGGCCATGAAGTCGACGTTGGCGCTCAGCACCGTCTTGAGCCTCTGAGCCTCTTTGAGCAGCTTGGCCATGGCCCGGTGGTTCTCCCTCACGTCCTTCTTGCTCTTCTTCTGCTCGTTGAACAGCTTGGCCAGGTGGTCGCGGAGGCGCAGGTCCATCTCGAAGCCGCCCAGCCCCCGGTCGAACCTAGGTGACCGAGTGTGAGGATTGGGCTTTTGAATGGGGAAGCGTTCACTATCTTTTACATTCAAAAGGAAATCTGGATAAACAAACACCCACATGTAATATCCCTAAACCTTTATCTGCAGACGTTAAGGTTCTCCCTGCTTATCTAGAGCTTGAGCAGGCAGCCTAAGGCATTTCAGCCCGAGCCTAATCGAAAACAAGGGAAAAAAATCATCATTAAAACTTCTATCATCATTAGAACTTGACTATATGCCTTTACGCTGCATCACTCCTGTAAGAGTCAATGAGAAGCCCTGTGTGCTGAGGGGCTTATGTTACCACAGCAGCTCCTAGTGCATGTTCAGTGTACCGAACATCATCGCATCAGTATTCAGCCATAGCACATGCGAGATATCAATTTACCTTAACAAATGGTGGGTACTAAACAATGTATGAGCCATGCATCACTGGCTTTCTTTTTTTTTCCCCCACCAGCTTTGGGTGATAAAGGAGGATACAAAAAAATTATCTTAAAACCACTGTTTCCCCCCTATTCTGTAGCCCTTCTAAAAGAGATACTGGCTTTCTGATTCCTTTCTTTTATTTTTGCTCAACCCCCCAAACCATACGATCACATTTGCTCTGTCTGCCAAAAGGCTGTTCTCCACACAACACCCACCAAACTGGCAACTTCACCACACGGCACTGAGGCTGCCTCAGCCTCTCCAAAAGCCAGGATAAAACCATTACTGCAGGGGTTCACGATGAATTTCTATTTACTGAAATGCATTTTGATCTCATCAAAAACAGAACCTGCTTCCCGTCTACAAAGCCTCCTCGACGATGAAGCGGTGTTTCAGGTGGTGTAATAAGATGCTTTCATAACACATCCTCATATCTCATCTTCACATCACCATGCCTTGTAGTGAGAGGCCTGGGTTGTCGATATTATCATCAGACAGAGGGTCGACGTCTTGTGCGTATAGGTGCTATCACTTATCACGTCACGGGCCGGCGGACTCACCCGACACCTCGGATCTGCAGCTGGGGCTGGGTGCCCGACTCCTTGGTCTTGACCGTCTGGTAAGTGACGATGGTTGCCGTGGTGCTGCCGGAGCCCATGTCATAAAACATCACATTCTGCAAGGAGACAAGATCGTCTTATTAATGCACCCATGTCAAGCAAACAAACTGCCTCTTTTCAATCACGACCTCCGAGCCCGTTGTCGGTGTATTTAGGTGTAACGCTGGACGTTCACCTTGGCTGTGCTGTCGATGTCTTTCCTCCTGAAGACGCCGTAGTTCAGGGCCACGGCTGTGTTGTCGTTGATGAGCTGCAGGACCTTCACGCCCCCCATCTGGGCCGCCTGCAGGACGGCCCTGCGCTCCGCCTGGTTGAAGAAGGCCGGGACGGTGATCACCGCGTCTTTGATTGTTTGTTCTGCGGGTGACGGTAAAGGTTAGGAAGAAAAAATAAAACAAAAAACACTCAGCGTACATTAGAATATGCTTGAACTGATTAACTTATTTCGCCGTTAATGAACAGACTAACCTGCGAAGTCCTGAGCCAGTCCACGAGAATAGTTCAGCACCATCCCAAGGAGCTCCTCAGTCGTGTACTGCAGTTCTCTGGCAGTAACAAAAACAGACACAAACCAGGTTACATCTACACAACCACCGAAGAAAAAATATCAGCACCATGCTTAAAGAGTAACAAAACCCTAGACAGCTGTTGTGGGTTTGCTGACACCTAATTGTTAAAAGCGTGCTATTGCAACTGCCATCTGCTATTGGCTGATCTTTGGTGCCAGGTGATCTTCTACATCTTCTACAATAGGTTGAACCACTATTGTGTTATATCAGTCAGCGACAGAGAGTAGCAAAACTTTTATTTATGTGACAATGTCATGGATTCAAATGACAGCTGGCTTTACACAAATGGAAAAAAAAACAGAACTAACAGAATTCACATATGCATTTCCTATGATCCTAGGCAGCTCAGTCAATATTTATGAACATAACATTATCAATGAACTAACATTCCTTTTAACACAGCTAGAATTATAGCTGATATTTCCACCCAATGTAATTGATGATAACTGGCAATAATGGCATCAAGTACAAGTGTCTTCTAATGGGAAGGAAAGCATTTTATGGTGTGACGGTCATTGATTACGAATCTCCATATTGAGAAATACAGTTTTTCACCATCAGGTACTGATGTTTCCATGACAACTACTACAATACCCATAAGGCTAGCTAGCTCCCACCCTGTCACACAGAGATCTGTGATGATGGATGATGAAGAGAGCGTTAGCAGAGGTAAAGATCATTACAAATGTGGACATGTAGAGCAGCGCAGCCTGTCATGCTGCATTATATGCTAGAGGCTAAATAATGAAACGAGCCGGGCTTGTCGGGTCAAGCCACAAAGAATTTAATAACTGGCACAAAACATGGCACCATAGTTATCAATGTCGACCTTCAGAGTCTGAGGCTTCTTCAGGCAGACGCTTAACTTTCCTTTAACCATTTTGTCTTGCCTTGTAAACTCTAGGACTGATTGAATGAAAGGAACCACGTAGAAACAAGCTTTTTTTTTTTTTAAATCTCTATGCTACAAATGAATGGCCAAAATACTTCCAGAGACTTACTCAGAGTTTTTGAAGTACGCCGTGCCTCTGACCGGGTCCTCCAGCAGCTGGTGCTCGGGGAAGCGCGCCTGGTAGAGCGCCACCTGCGGGTTGTCGTGCTTCTTGCCCAGGAGGCTCTGCAGGTGCCTGTACACAAACTTGGGGTTCTTCACCGACTGAAATGTAAGCAATACCTCCATGTTATTAGGGAGATTACCACTGCAGGACGAGTTGTACACATTGTGCAACTCATCCTTGCGTGTATGGAATCTCAGATCAAGTTGACATTTTAATAAGCGTGAGGAAATCTGAGAACGGGTCGTACCACTCCTAATGCACTGTCTCCGAAAAGTCGCTCGTTTTCCTTTAGGCATACGGCTATGGGCGTTTTCCTCCTCGACTCCCTGAGAGACAAGAGACAAAGTATAGAGACCTTTGAGAGATTTTGCTTGCTTTTGTACCATCATGGCTGCCCATTACTTTAGCGTACTTTTCAAAGATATGTGAAGGAAACTGAAAGCTTGGTGAGAGCGTTTATCTCGGCTTCGTTTCCTCTCACTTCCTAGTCAGGTTTCCATGTGGGCACTCACATAGATTGTGTATATTTACAACGCTTGATGAGGATGAACAGTCAAACGCACAAAAGCAGAATACAATGTGGACACAGGAATCCATACTGAGCCTCAGTTATACTCACTTATTGAGAGCGATCTCCATTGGCACACCAGGTTTCACTATTGCTATTTTCATCCACTCACTGCCCAAGTCAACTGACATGACGGCTACAGAAGCTGCAAAGACAAATCAGTGTGTTATGTAAAGCAAGTCAGCATGGCACACAGGATTCTGAAGTAGCATAGGATTGTTGCTTTGATTTATCTCATCTAAATCTATTTCCAATTATTGAGCAGCAAGTAGTTTTATGTAGTCTTTGGCGTGGCATTGTTGGCATCACAGTACTTAATCTGGCATGGTATTGCAAGGGAAAACACTATTTGTTGACAATACTACAACCACCAGTGCTGCATGCAAGAAAGTACAACTAGATGGATCACATTACCTGTGTGAGAAGGCAACATTGCCAGAACAAGGCAGAAGAGAGCACTCAACGCCAGCTTCCTCCTCATGATGACCTGTAAAGAAAAAAAAATGACATGAAAAAAATATATTCAGCATCAGTATAATGGATCTGTGCATAGTAATACTTAGATTTCTCAGGTTTTCACCAAATTCTGACAGGGAATTAAAATAGAAACAGTGATTCTATCAGAACTATTCCTGCAAAATGTAGCCTATGCCATGGAAGGCTCAGATTTTGGTATTGTAGGGAAAAGAAGAGCTGCATTCCTTCAGGTTCAACGGCGAGTTTGGAAAACCACATCGAGCGACTTGAACGTTTACCACAACTTTGCCACTGAACTCATTGTGGGTAACATCAGTATTTCCTGCCATTCTCGCATTGAAAGTGAAGGATATCCGCTCTGCTGTCTTAATAGCAGTTTCTGTTTAATGGCACAGTCAGCAGTAAACAGTTGATTCATCCATGAAGACATTTCTATTTTCGTCTCTTCAAGGATCAATTCAAGCACCTCGCACATATTCGCCACCTAAACTTTTGCGTATTACCTTACAGGACCACGGAAATGTCATTCATGGCAGCCAATTCCCACGCACCCCTGTTACTGGAGAAAGCCTTTATCTCCTCCCCATCTCTCCTCTTCCACCTACACTGCGCTGGTGCTGTATGCCTAGCTTTGTCGCTCGTCCCTCTCTATTCATAATGTGGAAGTACAACACCTGGGACATGGCCCCTCAGAAAGGGCAACATAACAAGATGATCTGCTACTTGACAAGCCCGACGACATACCTGCTCTCCCTCTTTTTCCGTTTACATCCAAGCTAGGCTTCTCCACAGCTGCTCAACAGCACAAGAGATAGTTACATCATATCCTGTGTATTGGTCATATGTCCCATCATTATTCATGATTCCTCACATGGTTCCTTCAGAGCTCATGGAGCTGAGATTCACTTCAGGTGGGATCAGTGTGTTACGGCTGGGTGTACTGCCAGGTAGTGCATTGGCCTTTGACCAAGAACGTGCAAAGCATCTAATGAACTTGATCCCACCCACAGGTGCAGACTGTTTCCAAACACGTGGCATTAATGCCATTGTAAGGCTTTGATGTTGGCTAAAGGCTGAACATCTACAATGAGCCAAAGTGGCTCTGCACTCAGAAACAGAACATATGCCATTTGATTTTAATTTAAGAGAGGCAAGAGCATGTCTTTACCAGAGGTTAAAAATGGGATGGCACACATCTAAGAACAGAGCTTTGTCTCTCTTTTTTAGGGAGAAAACAACAGGCAATCTGCATGTATTAGCATAGAAACTTCTAGCCCCTGGTGAAACACTGAGGCATGAATGCTAAACGGATGCACAAGTGAAATCCTCATCATTCAAAAGCCCACTCTCTCTTCGCTTCTGGAAACCACCTGGATGAACTGGCTAGTGGAAAGATAAGTTCGGCTGCTGATTTGTATGACATATGGGTGTACTATTGTGTAGGGTTACAGCGTGAAAGATAATGCAAAAACAGTTCAATTAAACCACCACTGGACAATGTGGAAACCCCACTCTATTTGTTGACCTTTTCAAAGTAATTAGCTAGTACTATAAACGTTGATAGCCATAGCTATAACACAAGTTTGACAGCTACTGCTAGCTAGCGGACTGTCTGACAACCATCAATAAGAAAGCATGATTGAAACACTGTGCAATGGCATGCACTTACCTTTCCTTGGCCAGCACAAACGAAACTGTGAAGGGGATTATATCAACAGAGAGTGTTTTTCCAGGACGTTTATGAGCTTAGCTTCCCTCGTTTCTTTGATTCGGAGCTTCTTTGTAGTCAGACTTGTTAGTTTTTATTTCCCCTTATCACCGGCTTGCTGTCCACCGTCGGGCCCGGAACGCGGCGTCACCTCATTGGATCTACTGAAGCCGCTGCTGCGAGTAAAAAGCGACGTCAAGATTGCCAGAATTATACATACAACTTCCGCTCATGACTTTCAAAATAAAACGCGTTATTGGTGGAAAAATATGTTAAAACGTATATTTTGAGGAATACAAACGTCCAAAATGAAAATAAAGACTATATTTTAACAGAAATAATTTTAAATAAATACAAAATGTTTTCATTCACAAATTTCCTTTTAACAGCAAAGCTTTGTGGCCCTATAAGTTGCTATTTAGGCTACATAGCAGTGCAAAAATACCCAAAGAAAGACTCAATCACATAAATATGTACAAGACAATTTGGAAGGAGGTCTGCTATCCTGAATAAATTACATTACAATCCACAGCTGTTCCTAAAAGGCCAGAGCATGTGAGCTCCTGTACAAACAGTGACCAATTTTGAGCTTTATTTTGAAAGCAAAACACCTTGCTTCCGGTCTTAACCTAGATAACTCTGGCTGTCTTGACGCTGCTCCGTAGCCCCGCCCACCACGCTCCACGCACTGCGCCGTGATTGGTCCACGTGAGGTGAGTGACGTCGGAAAGCGACCTTTGGTTGCATCTGATTGGTCCACGTTCAGTTAGTAGGCGTGGATTGGATGATGACATTTCCAAGGTGAGTCTGCGCACAGAATGACTGAAAATAGAATGTACTGTACTGTAAATAGAATGTTTCATATAAGAAATATTAATATAATATTAAAAAACTATGATAATGTTGATTTTTGCAAGACCCTGATTAACATTCCAATGAGCACTATTTAGTGATTGGTTGATTTCATTTTAACACTCACATTCCGTGTTTTTTTTTAAATATATTTTCATGTAAACTTTTTTTAATAAATGCTGTGATATTTTCTTTACTGCTATACTGACAAAAACTTTAATTTTACACGTTTGTTAAAAAAAAGAAAAAAGAAAAAGAATGCCTCCTGTACTGCACACAGGCAAAGTTTACCCAAAGATCCTGATCTTAACTGTCAAGATAAGAAGATCCTGGACTCAACTGTCAGCATAGTTCACATCCTACTCTAGCAGGAGTGGAGAGAGTGCTACAATATCACACTCAAGTAGAAATATTGTTCCTTTGCTGAAGCTGTAAGTAGAAGTAAAAGCACTACAAGTATCTACTTGAGTAAAGGTAAAATGTAGCTAAATTAAAATGTTAACACACACAGTTAAAGTTGCTGAGTTACTATTTTTTTTTTTTATTTCATTTTATTTTATTTTTTACAAAAGACACCATTGTCACATGCAACCTTTCCAATGCAATGTAAAAAGCATGAGATGGCAGAGTTTGAACTATATTATTTTAATTTAAAAATAACTTTAAAGTAAAGCCAGATATCTCTCTGCTGACTGACTGCTAAAAGCACCACAACAAGCCAATTTATGATTAGTCTGATGCAAGGCTGAACTCTGTAATGGATGTGATTTAAAATGCAGTGATTTAAAGTGTAATACTTCAGTCAAAACATATTCAAGCAGCACTAACATTACTATCCATCCACCCTTGTATTAGGCTACAGCCTATGAAAAAAATCCTTGTCTGCTAGATGCGTACATGCATACGACAGTCTAAAATTACAAAACTTAGCTGGCAAGATAGCTAGCTAACACATACAGCAACTAATTTTGCAAAAACTAAATGAATATTCATTACTGACATAATACATATACATGTATAATACATGTCATGCATGAAAGAGGAGTGCTTGCTAAAAAAATGTTTCTTTAATACTACTGCTACTATTTTGGCTACTATTACTAGTTGAAAGGACTGTTGCTGGGCTTATTTTCCGTGTCCAGACAATGTTGCAGCTATGCTAATGAAAATATTGTGGAATAGATTGTCCATCTCTTGCCCAAATCTCTTTGAGTCACACATGCAATTTGTGTAAAAAATAATCATATTAATAAATATCCATAAATTCAAACTTATAGAGTAATGTGATATAGGTGAACTGTATTAACACCATTCAAACAGTGATACATTTATGACATAACCATACCAGAAAAGACAGACTGACACTAACTGGGAATTTTCTCTTTGTCTGTGAAACATGATTCCACAGTTATGCAAGCAGCAAAGTTGGCCATGTACTTTGTAGGCTAAATGTTTAAATTGTCAACTTTAACCTTGGACAACCAAAGCACACACAGAGAGAGAGAGAGAGAGAGAGAGAGAGAGAGAGAGACCCTAAACTTCACTGTTATACTGTCTAAATAGTGCGCTGTGGAATCAGTTGTACGTGTGACATGTTGGAGTGACTAGTAGGATGAGCACACAGTTTCTAATAGAAATAGTGACTTCAATGCAATTCTATAGTAACATTGAAAGGCTCTTAAAGAAAAAGTTTGCTGGTCATAGACACAGTGTCAGATGCTGATGTGATGAGTTAAATCCCCAGATATATTCTGAGAACTGAAACATAGCGATCAAATTTAACACTATCATAGAAAACACTAAGGTGGTATTGTATTACATGTCTTAACACTGACTGAAAACATATACAGGCTGACATAATGCTATATTTCACAAATCATCACAAATAGTTTGTAGTGTCTGCACTATCATGCTGCAATTCTGTATAGTGTGCATGGTTTTTCATGGTACAGCACATATCATTATGAGTAGAAGGCAACACGCACACCACTTGCTTTGTCTCTTTTGTGGTACAGGGAATCAATTACCCTGAAGATCCAATTCCAAAGAAAAAAAGGAAATTCCCGCACACACTTATCACCTCTGCATTGATTTATTAAAAAGAGTCGACGTTTCGGTCACAAGGACCTTTCTCAAGACATATCAATCATAAAGTGACATAGTGCTTAAATACAGCCCATGATTGCATAACAGTCCACAGCTGTGTTGGAGGTGTGTCCATGACCCCATACAACAGCTCACTCATTCAAGATTCCCTCAACTGTCAAAACATACAATATCTATAATCGTACACATTCAAAATCCTTTTGATATTACTAACAAGCAAAACATTTTTTTCCAGGTTAGTGGTATATATATATAAGACATAGCCCAAGTCTACAGTATGCAAATGCCCCATGGGGTCCTATAACTCCAAATTCGTCCATGTACAAATATACAAAATATATATATATTTACCAAAACACATTTTCCGGAGGACATGCCCACCCAAAAAAAGGGAAACAGAAAAACAAAAACACCAAAACAAAACAACAAAAGGCAAAAGAAGTCCATCTCTATATAAAATAGTTTATACCATGGTAGAAAAAACTTTTTATATATAAAACACGCAGGTCAATTATCAAAAATCTATTTAGGGATTTGACAGTAGGTTGGATTTGTATCACAGGACATTTCACAGGAAGACCCTGAGATCCAGGTCCTCATTCATTCCCAATGGTGTGAGAGTCTCTAATTCAGTAATCCAATATCACGTTTCAGGAGGGCTTCCTTTAAGTTGCCTCCTCGTCTGGAAATTTGAATTCTCTCAATACCAGTATACCAGCATGAGGTCGGGGGATGTTTCATATGTGCAAAATGAAGGGCAACTGGACTGTCTTTGTTTGCATTTCTAATAGCAGAACGATGTTCCGTCATTCTAGTCTTCAAAGATCTGGTTGTCATGCCGATGTATACTTTACCACAAGGACACTTGATGAGGTATATGACTCCAGTGGTTGTACAGGAAATTGTGCCCCGAATCCTGTGCTCTTTTCCTGTTACAGGACGTAAGAAGGAAGTGCACTTAGTTGTGTGTTGGCATTTTATGCATCGACCACATTTGAAATTACCTTCTGGTAAGGGTGACAATAGTTGCGTGGGTTTGGTATAAAGGCAATCTGAGTGTACCAATTTGTCTTTAAGGTTTCATCCTCTACAAAAGGTAGGATATGATTTAATAACTGACCATGGGCACATTAGTGTCTCAGCAGCTTAAATCGTTTCCTTTATGAGCAACAATTGCTTTAATTAAAGTGTTGGAAAGAATATTTCTTTAAATTCCACTTCCACTTTGAAGTTGTTAGCCGGCTGGCTAACCTCAGTTTAATTAGCCAATAAAATGTGATTGGTCATGTGTCCCTATATAAAAATAACAGTAATCCTATATATATATTTTTAGGATACTATACAAATATCACAGCAAGATTGTACATTGTAGTAATATAATTGTGATACCATTGGAGCTACAAACATACAGTTAAATACAATGATACCATAAAGTCACTTTTGACTGCCAGATACACTATAAGTTCATATAGGAATATTACAGTAATGCTATATTGCTTTTTCATAAGGGATAATGCAGGAGCAGAATTTGACAAAAGTTGAACGCTACCACAGCTGAGCAGATTTCTTCTTCACGCGCTCTTCAGTCTGGTAGATTTGCCCTACCAATATCTGCTTTGCATTCACAGACGGCGAATGGCAGCTGAGGAATCTGCTGCTCTGTGACCTTTGAATCATAAGTGGATGTGTTTTGCAAGACTTTAACATTGGAATATTTTTTTTTAATGTTCATGTGAATTGAATAGAATGAATAAACGAAGCTCCTGTGTATAAAGGTCATAGATAATCCTCCATTACGGCACTATGAAAATCTATTGATGCCAGGTATGAGTTTGTGTAGATTCAGGTCTGAATGACTGTATTCACAAAGGACCATGTTTCATCAATTAGCCATAGAAAGTTATGGAAATGGCCTGAGTTTTGCATTTCATTTCTCATTTAACCCATGCAATTCTGATAAAAAAAAAAGAAGACACAAATTGATCTGAACAGAGCCCTTAAAATATTATAAAGAAAAAAGAAAATATATATGAAAGGGTAAGTCATATTGCTGCGACAATACAGCAAAGTTATGATACCCATCATCAGTGTGTCATCGTCTCCCTACAGTACCAAAATGCGTGATATATCACCCAAAACTAATATACCACTATTACTGTGATAAAGTAGTTCAGCTGAACTTTCCATTTTCTGTTGCATCATCTTCATTTCTTCTTCCCTCTTCACAGAGACCTTTACGCCAGAAAGGGAGAGAACTGCATGCTCTAGTTCAGTATCTTGTATGACAGGATTTATAAGGAATTAGGCCATCCATATAATCAATCATTCACATGTCGAGTCCTATCCTTTACTGATTCCTATTTTGAAATTATAATAATAGAAATAAAAAATTCAAATCAGACATCCAGCATCACAGGATGTGGGTCAACCCGTGGCACATGGCTTATACAACACATAGGCTATTTCAGCTTGTCCTCTGTGTCAGGACGGAAATATCACATGACTGCAGGCAGATCAAAGACTGGATGTGAATATGTAAGCGGGCGTTAGGCAAAACTTTTGTGATCTTTGAACTCTAAGGAAACATGTTACAGTTACACACAAAGTCTAATGAAGGCTACAGGAGAAATAACGTATCGAATGTCACTGTCATGAAACGTTATGGGAGAAAGCTCTTCAAATATTTACGAGGGTTTGTTACGCACTCAATGAGGACAGTCAGCCCTTGATAGTGCCAATGCTGAATATTGAATGTTGATCCGATGATTAAATATTGATAATTACATAAAATAATCTGAATGTGACTTCTGCAGCAGTAAGGTTGTGATTTACCATAGAACTTACTATAGAACTCCATTAAGTGGTGTGGCTAACTTTCTTTCAAAAACTTTGTTTCATTACAATGAGCAAGCTAATGCATCCTCCTTTTCCTTTGATTCAAGTGCAAGATAAATCAAATATGGAAAAATCACAAGAGCCTGCTCAGGTCCATAAATAGCTATTTACCATGCTCAGGTGTCTGATAAAATTTTCTAGTGTGCAGCTTTTACTCCACTAACTACTACTAAAACTTCATAAAAAAATGCTGAAATTGTTGTCATTGTGCTGACGTGCAGTCTGTTACATTTCAGCAGACCTCACACATAATGATAAACTTCAAAGTCAACAGTCTTGTACTTCTTTCAGCCTACTGCTATTCGCCTCCACTGGTCTCTTGTCAATAATTAATGACTTCAGAAACTCAAAGCAAAACAGGCAATTGTGGATCGTTTCAACAACTATTTTTAGCTAATTGGTGTGGACATTATACCTAGTAACGTGTGCATGATGAAACATTTGCAACAGTATGGTTGTTGCTGTAGAGGTGAGCATACTGAGTGTGCAGAAATGTATCACAAGGTAGTTCTACTGAAAAGAAGGAAAGGAATGAAATGAATTATGAGCATTGGAGAACACATTTTCCTCAAGCTGAAAAGTGTCACAGTGTACAAAGGCTGAAATGTGTGCATTTGAACATGCCCTCAGGTGAGGTAAGCTTATGTGAAGCTGAAACTATGCAGTGAGAAGAGTGGAACAGGAATAAAGTTGTGGATTACTTTCTGAGCATAAACTCTTCCTGTTTTGTGCCATAAATCAATCTCCCTTTGTGCCGTAAAGCAATCCAGCAGATTTCCCACCAATCCGACCCAGTGGCACACAATGTAAAATGCAGTGCAGAGGCTGGTAGAGGCTTTCAGTCTTCTCAGTGATGGTCTTGTTTGTTTATGGCAATCATACTGATATCACAGAATTAATGAGGGATTGATTTATTTAATTGTAATTGGTGATGTGGGCCAGAGTGGAATCACCGCCAACATTAAGCAATGTGGAATCGATCCTACAGATGTCCACATAACATCTTATGATGTATTCTTAAAAAGCAGGAACAAAATTAACATATTTTAATTTAATTTTGCAATATGTAAAAAAAAAAAAAAATCCTACCTCTCTGGAGAACTTTTGACTAGAACATTCTCCAAGGGTTCTTGAAGATCTGAAGAAAATTCAGAGGATTATACAACCATTTCTGGTCTAAAACCAACAGCCACTGATTAGTCTACCCCCCCGTCCACCCCTTCACCCCCACCCCCGTCTGTCTTTTCCCATGTAACACACTCACATACAGGCTCTGCAAGCACCACTGACACTTCATCTAACATAGATTACTCATAGCAAGTCCCCAGGAGAAATCATTCAGACACATTTTTCAGACAAATTAGCAGCAAGAATAGTGTGTTTTATCATGGCTGATGATGTGGTGCTCGCTGTTCTCGGGTTAGATTAACATGCTGTGGCCGGTCTGCAGCAAAAATGCAATTAATACCATTCCACAGACACCTCACTCCCTCTGAATCAATGCTTGGAGTGCAGTCAGCATTCCTACAAGTTAAAAGCAGCTGATTTACTTTGTGACAGCGATCGCTTCTTCTCTCCCCCAGTACGGCGGGACGATGGCACTCCACACTGGACTCTTTAGACGCAGAGTTGCAGTTCCAGCTTCGATTTTGAGCGAAATTCTCAAAGGGAATCGTTGAGCAGCGGCTACAAAGCGAGTCATAAGGAAAGTGAATGCAATAAGTAGCACATGACTTACATGGAGGGTAACGCTAATTGCCTTGAGAAAGCCAAAACAAGGGAGAGAAAAAAAAGAAATCTAGGCCTTAAAAAGGATAAAAGCATGTCACTTTGCAAACTGTATAGGGAAAACTGTATCAGAGATTGATTCAGGAGGTTTGAAGTGTTGCAGGCCCATCAGGCTACAGATTTAGTGTGATTTCAAAGCACTAAAGTGCCCCCTGCCTCCATGAATATAAATATAGCCATCAGATGATTTGGAAACCTTATTAAATAACCAGGATAACGTCTCTATGATCACGCGTAGAGTCTGTTATTAGACGAAATGTATTCCTCGCCGTAATTTGAATAAGTCTAAAGCCAAGGCTGAATGTTGAAGCTTGTGATTTGCGACTTGTCTCGCCTTGAATTTGGGATGTCAAATTGAACTTTCTGAGATTTTTCTTTTTCTATTTTTGAACTAAAGTTTGTGACAGATGACTTCAAAGTCAGACATTTTGCGTTTTATGTTGAAAGTCACTCGCACTTTTCAGAACTCTTACCAAAGTAACAGGAAAAAAAAAAATGGGCTCTTGATTTCCATGGGAATTCCGAAACGTCAAAATATTTTCAAATAGGGTTTTGATGTATGATTTTTTTTTTCTTCCCCCCTCCCCCCTACTCTTCTTCCTGGTTGCTATGTGGAAAAACTGAGATGTTACAAAAAGAGGAAAACGATCTCGTATATAATAACTCCTGTACCTCTTGGTACCTCTTGAGCCTAATTAGGGCCCAAAAATAGAGGAGGGTAAAACACAGCACAAAGAAAGAGAGATGAGATGCTGAATTCAAAGAGTGATTCACTTCTGTAGCCTCTGGCTTTTTTTTTTCCGCATTCGGGGTAACAGCAGGGTTCATTTGCAACACCCAAGGGATCTTTCAGTGGATTGCCAAATCTCAGGAGAAGAGACAGGAGGCTCTTAGAGGGGGTGGCAGCGTGAGTGGCAGATCTGTAGCGTTGCTCCCAAAAACCAATGATTAGAGGAAATTGTAGATACAAATATTGTGCTTCCGACCCTGCCACGAGGGCTCAGTGATTCAGTGTCAATGGTAAGTATAGATCAATGCGCTGCGGAAAATGAGGCTTTGGTGTAATAGCGAGGCATTATTTCTGCAATGGCTGTATCTGCTCTGGCACAAACAACGCACACACACTTTCCTCCGCTGCAAACCGCTGTCATGTAGGTGCTGTGCCAACACAGCTACACTAATTAGATAAGACTAAAGTAATAATCAATGTTCAGCGTTAATTGCATTGTTTGTTCTCCTTATTTGCTTCATGACTAAGCCACGAGCATGGACCTACGTACGTGATGAAATTCCACAACCACGAAAATGAGAGGACCTTTGAACGGCTGTCGCCAGTCATTTTAATGCTCATCCCTTTGTGGTGTTTTTAATTCGGGAGTCGTTGCATGCATTTCGCCTAATTTATTAAGAGAAGTGGAAAGATGCTGAAATGTGTCACCAAATAAAATAACTAATCAATGAAATACAGTCGTTTTGCCAGATGTTGATCTAATTGTACATTTAACTCTTTTTTTTAATAATATAACTGTAGTTGCAGCATCCACATATCCTCATGGCTGTATGCATGTATGGAAACACACACACACACAGTTTGGAAATCCCTCACCATGATTAACTGACTGTGCTGGACCACAGTATCTCACACAGCATCCAGCCTGCTTTTAGCACAATCCCCAGTGATAAGCTCTAAGACTCTTGACGTGCCACGAATGACCACACACACACACACACACACACACACACAAAAACACCCATGGTGGTTCTCTCCCACTCCTCGGCGAGTTACAGATACTTCTTGTTAAAGCCCCTGACCCCGTGACCCACCTCGCCGACTCCACATCCAGCGCTCTTACCTACCGACTCGGTGCAGACGCTAAGCCGGACCAACGGCGAGCCGTGATTGATGTGGCTCGACAGGAGTCAGGAGTTTTGATGAGTTTCCAGCAACTTGTCAAGGGAGGGTCGGGGGGAAAAAAAAGAAATAAAAAAAAAAGGCATGAGAAGAAGAATGAAAAATGAGTCTCGCAGAACTACAAACAAGAAGATAAATGGAGAAAACAAAAGTCTGCAGTCTGTTATTTCCATGCGGCCTGCTGCGGGTGTTGTGGATCTGCTCGACCCCTTGGCGCTCTATGCGTTCGTGTATACTGCGCCGTTATGCAACCCGGCGCCTCCGTCGGTGGATTGATGAGCTGAATAGCGGCTTTACGGAAGATTATCTTGCCTCGATGAACTGAGATGATCGCGTTTGAAGCTTTGGTTGAGTCATGACTGTGAATCTGGTGCCGATCATTTGCAGCATTTGCCTGCAACAAACTGCGTATGACTTTATTCGGCATTGGTCACCGCTGCTGGAGCTGTTCAGGTTGTTCCCATGGCGTACTTGGAAGGCACGTGTTAGCGGTGGAGTATTCAGAAAAGTCTAGATGGTAACAGAAGTGATGTAGATTTGCTTTTCTACCTGTGTGAAATCGGTATTTGCTTTGCCTTTGGTAAACTCATTGAGAACCTGCAGCTACGGGCCTGCAGAGAGGCCATACCATTCACTTTTTACTAATTAAACTACCACTACCTCAGGGCAAGTTTCAGAACTAAATGCTATTGATCAAGAAATAATAAGGTAATACCACTTTTGATTGTTAAAGAGAATAAAGGGAATAGATCGGAAAAGATGAAAAGTATCCCTGTGGTGGTTTGCAGGTGGATTTTCTTGGGATGTGGGCACACTTTCTAGTTCAGACATAATCCCTACTATGAAATAGAGCTCATTTAGATGTAAAATCTCAAATAAACATTTTCTGAGTCTTCGTAATCTCCTGTTCATTGTCAGCAAATCAACTCCAGGCTGTATCTCATCATGATAACATCACAGATCAGAGTCTTAGCTCTCTGGTCTCTAAGTCTGTGTGGATGTTGACTAAGTTCATACATGATGATTTAATCATCCTGGCGCATAGAGATAACATTTTTTGAACCCTTAAATTGAGTGGTATTTCCCTTTACTGTACATAAAGAGATGGTTATCACATGAGCATCTTTGAATTGGTTTTTAGATGGGAGTTTGATATTATAGATATCATGAAATATGGGAAAATACCAAGAAAGCCCATAATCCTTATGTGATGTCCTTACTTCTAATGAAGCTGTATGGTAGAAGGATGACCATTAAATGTCATTGTCAAAGTGATGCATGGATCAATGTGACTCTAACAGAGGATAGAAAAGAGTCAGTGAGGCGGCGAACATACAGCTTTCCCATGAGGGAATGGATCCCTTTTTGACCGGTCCTCATTGATTCTGTATTGTGTAACGTATTTAGTAGTATCCCATAACACCCTTCCATATCTTATTTCCAATACATCAAAGACATGAAACCGCTCATTCAGCATTATCCAGCCAGAATCAATCTGAGCGTCTGCCATTGTAAAATATGAATTTAAACCAATGGATTTGTGTTTTTTGTTTTGTCACTAATGGGATTGTAAAATGAGAGACTCAACAAGCACATTTTTAATTTTTGATTTCTGCTTTCTCGTGCATAAATGTTTGCAAGATTCATGCACTTGAGGCTTCTAAAAATGTCTGTAAAAAATAGTTCTCCCACACTGATAAGCCAAAACACCCATAAAGATACTCCAGTTGCAGAGACTTGGAATAAGTAGGCATTCATATTCATGTTTTGAGGAATTAATCTCAAAACATGAAAATGAAGTGTAAATTGAGTTTCTGCAATGCACTTTTATGTGATCATATTGTTTGGGAGTTATTTGGATTTCCTCATAGAAACACTTTCTATTTAAATCACACACGCTTGACAAGTGCAGGATGTGTAGTGGCATACCATCGGCCAATTACGATGGTTGATTTCAATGATGTGTGCAAACATTGCCACATTTCTCTGCTCTCAAATTGATTAAAGCACCATTTGTCTCAAAAACTGGCAGAAGAAGTGACATCAAATTATAGGATCCAGTGCTACTGTAGTGCAGATTTTGAATCACAAAGTAGTGTGCTTTGCCCACACTGCAGGAATTAAGGGGACAATTCTACACTCTTAAAAAATGAAGGTTACAATGGGGCTTTTATTTAGGTGGTACAGCTTTATTTGGAACTGTTTTGCAAGCCTAAGGACTTGGAGGCAAAGCACTCCAAATTTATTTTCTTCTGTATCTTCTGATATGTTAATTATGTAACATGTAGGGCTGGATATCATTCAAAATTTTTCATTCAGTCAATTTTATTGTAGGGGCTGGTTTGCAAATTGCGAGTAAACGCAGTATACAAGGGGCTTTTATTTTGACGTTCAGCTTCCGTGGTACAGTATGTTTACACTGGGGAGTTAGTAGTAGTTAGTACACATACATACAGAAAATCTGCTTTGCTTCTATGCTTTATCATTTTTACATTATCATGAATACATTGCGGGTAGAGAGCGGGACAAGACCCACTCATTTATGAATATATTTTTGCCAGGTTTTTTTTAAATGTTTTGCAGAATTTCTGCATCTTTCCGATTCCAAATGACCTCAGGACAATCTGTTTCACTTCAATGTGTAGATGAACCTTTTACAGCTACAAGATATATTTAAAATTCACACTCAGTTTTCACTCCGGTGTCTTATTCCATCAAAAGCGCTGTCAATCAAACAAAGAATGTGAAACAGAAGAAGGAGGAGAAAAATAAATCAAACAACCTCTTTTATTCCATGTCTTAGAGCTATCCTTTGTTTAGGTTTGGATCAGGCCTTAAGGGCAGCACAAGCTCCTCCATCACGTTGTTGTTTTTGAAAACAGAAGTGTATATCTAGAAATACAAACTAAACTATCTTAGGTCATGGAAATAATATTGCTGCTGAAACACTGCGGTGTTCCTCTTCAATCTTTCTGACTATAAAAAAATAAAGGTTTTACTTCGCACTTATACTTAAAAACTCTCAAACCCTCATCTTTCCAAGAAAGGGCTTCCGAGATGCAAAAAAAAAAAAAAGTTCAAAGAAGAACCATTGCACCTAAGAAGTCTTTTGAAATTTTTATTTTTAATATGCATTACTCAACTGGCTTGAACAGACGATGCCCACAACCACCGTCTGTCTTGGATTACGTGATTATTTGATTATACCCATTGCAGTGGCACTATTTTCTTCAACATATTACCATACGCTCTATGCATTCGTACGAGGAGACTCTCAAGCATCTCCAGTGGCGGCTGACATTTCTTTGCTTTCACTTTAAAGCGAGCGGGAGAGGTTTTCTGCACAGTACGGTAGAGTGATTCCTGTTTGGAAGAACACTCTTGTCAACGTTTCCTTTTGCTGATGATAGATCAGGATAGAGGCACTCCCTTCTCCTTTGACATTTACAGATTTAGCGCTTGACAGTCCCACCTTTTGCGCTGAGTTCTTGCTGCAAATCCAGTAAAACTGTAGTCAAGACCACCTCAGTCGAAGTCAATTCAAAGAGCAGGTGCAGTTGAGTTCCAGTCCAGGTCCAAAGGGTAAAACGAGTCCTATTCAAAACAGGCAATAAACAGTGTATATGTCTTTCCAAATGTAAAAATAATCAGCTTTCTTGAGGATCAATAGAGATGTAGATCTATCTGGAGGAGCTTTGTACTTTATCCTTCAACATCCAACTAATCAATGCATAGGATTTTGACTAATTACATGCTATACACGGGTGTAGTCCATTAAGTTGATTCCAGTGCTGCAAAGGTGGACCAGGTGGAAAAAAAAACATAGATTTGAACATTTCTAGATAGGCAGGAAAAAGTCGATATCCAACTGTGGCCAAGATCACATCAAGACAAGTCCAAGAGAAGTGGTCTTAAGACTGGACTCAAGTGCTACAGCCCTGCCATGGTGTGCCACCCCTCCCAAAGAAATTGTGTGAAATGGTAATTCCTGTCCTCTTTTAACCTGCCAGGAGCGACGGCCTCTGCGACACATTTTCCCGCTGAACGATTGGTTTCCTCCCCCCGCAATCTTGTGGTCTGCTATTGATTAAGATCTTTCCAAACTCATAATGGAGATAAATGCATGTGGCTGGGCTGAGATTATGAGTATTAAATGAGAGTAACGAGGACTTAGGCAACAGTAGGCAACAGCAGGCTTATGGGATGTGAAATGTTCTGTTTCTTCATGAGCCAACTGCAGTTTCTTATCCGGGGTTTTCGCCTAGTGTGTGTGTGTGTGTGTGTGTGTGTGTGTGTGTGTGTGGTGCGTGCGCGCGCTGAGGTGGGGCTCATTCTGCCGGAGAACCTCCCTTTTACTTTCACAAGTCAATGTTTGCAGGGGTGGCTTTGCAGCACAGACGCTCCTGGTGCCCTAGCTGGAAAAAAAAAAACACTCTAGGGGAAACGCTGTTCTTATTCCACTAGTTTTTGCAAAGCATTCCTCTGCTGTAAGTGAGACTATTTGATGGCATTTTGAAACTGTTTTTGGAGAGCATTCAAGTTATTTATTGGGCCGTTTTTATGATAATAATAAGCATAAACTAACCAAGGCTAGATGAAACGTTAATGACCCCATGAGGAAACTGGATAAGCATTAGCAGAGGATGTTTCGATCCATCGCCCTCTGGGTTATGGGCC